>NW_027488845.1:0-292959 GCF_050948215.1 Halictus rubicundus | reverse complement strand
ATGCTATGATGGTCAACGACAATAATGACGACCTAATCTCTGACGACGAGGTGTTACTGGATGAGTTGAAAGTGTCTGGTAAGCCACCGCTGTGGCAGGCCACACATGCGCAAGAGACGAATGACAACGGGTTAAACATAGAGGCAATATGTTTATGCCCGTGGTTGATCCTTGGTGATCTTTCAGGCCTTTGATGTTGTCACGTCCGGTGGTTCGATCGCCCATGAATAAGACAAATAAAACTTCAAATAAAAATTATGCCACGCGAGGAGAGAAGAATAAATAAGATTAAGATAAGATTCTAGGAAGTAAGACGGTGTCATGTCCGGTGATTCGACCGCTTAAGAATCAAACGAATAAAACTTCAGACAAAGAATTATTATGAACTATTGTTGAAACCCAATAATGTCACGCAAGGAGAAGGAAATAAATAGGATTATGTTAGAAAAATCGAAGTAAGCAAACGGTCGAGGCAGGCCATGTGGTTTTTGTCAGCGCGTTGCCCTTCCACAAGGGAAAGTCCTTTAGCTTGGGGGTGTCATAAACAAGGAGGCATACTGTCGAAGGCGTTCTCACGGCTGAGGATTTTTGGGACAGCAGGACATTCTGATTCTGACTGTCGTCGTGTACAGTTGTCGTGAATAAAGATTCATAGTATTTTCTAATACGCCCACATTTATTTAAGTTAACGATATCGCGTTATCTATCTCTCTAATACTTTCTTACAATTAGGATAGGCGTTAAAATTTCTAGAAAATTAGATAGCGAACAAAACCATTCCAATTATCCTCCTGCGAGAGACGCAGCAAAGATCGATGTCACCCCGACAAATAAACAGAAAGTGTGTCCAGTTGCGCCAAGTTCCAAGAAGGAACACTAATCCCATGGTAAGAATGACGCGCATTAGATAAAAAAATCAAATCAATATCCTATTGAAACAATGGACTGTCCATCCTATAAAAGGGAACCAATACTTCAAAGACCAATCATTCTGTCATAAAGTTTGGACCAGACCAGTCCGTCATAGAAGTGTCCATTCAGTTTTAATAAAGTTTCAGTAAAGTTCAAGTTCAGTGAAAGTTTTATAAAGTTTAAAAGAAGCGATAATTGGAATTGGTGAAATCTGCGACCTGCGGCTGCGATATTGGAATTGGTAGAACCTGCAACCTACTACCTGCGAACCGCAACAACTGCGATTAGCGGTATTTCCGACCTGCGGTAACTGCGATCTGCGGAACCTGCGACTTGTAACCGTATCGATTACATATCGACCGGGCGGCGTGTCGCATGAGCGACGCGGACCCCCACCACGACGTCTTGGTTGTCCTGTCAACCTTCTCATAATGAAGGATTGCAGGATCCCCCACTAATTAGCGTGCGCGCGCATCGATACAGGCGGCAATCAACGGCCGTAGCTGTTGATCAAATAATAACTACAACGAGAGGAAGGCAACTGTATCGGTCCCGAGCCGAATTCTCGACAAAGGGAAGTTGATTTTCTTGCTCGTTTCGGTATACTTCCGTGCGGAGATTCGCGGTATATTTCGTACCGAGTCAGTGCGGTTAACGTCATTCCACCGACACCGGAACGCCTCCGAATCCACTGACTAGTGACGACGGAGGCGACCCTCAGGGTCGGCTGTCTGACCGACGCCTCGTACGTGTCGTCATTCGGGCAGTTTTCCTGAATAATCAGCTAGTGCTCGTATGCTACGACGACTCACGTTCGTTCGGGAGAATCACGACAAGAACGCGTAACCCCCGGGACAGCGTGACGTGAGTAACGTACGATGAAATTATAAGAAAGGGACCCAGACGTGGAGCCAGGACTGGGCTCGGGTAACTGCCTACGCGATGGCACGATTGTACGAAGTCGCGATAGATTAAGCGCGAATTGCGAACAGCATCGATCTAGCAACCGTCATATTGCGGTTATTGTACATACAACGAACACCAGAATATATCTTATTTCTACCTCCAACATCGTCTCCGAATGATTCAAAGTTAGTTTGAACCTCTCCGTCTTCCAGTGCCTGGAGGCACGAACCTTATCTTACTAGGGTCGTAACCGTCCCTATTTCTCTATCGGAAACTCAACATCGATACGTTTTTCTCTCACGCGCTTTCCTCGTGAGGAGGCGACAGCGTGCGCGTGGTCTGCGTGCGTCCACGACCTCGCGTGGAGGCGCGGCCGGTCGGGGACGGGTTCCGTATTGCCTGGTTCATTCCACCAACACCGGAGTGTACCCGAACCCACTGAATAGTGACGACGGGACAGTCCTCAGGGTTGGCCGGGTGAGCTAAGGTCTTGTACGAGTCGTCATCCGTGCATACTCCCCGAAACCTCGGCTTGGTGTACGGGTGTTACAACGACCCCAGTCGTCCGGCGGAGTCGCGACGACAAGGTTTGGATGCGGTCAAAGTCGCTCCTCCATCACCGGAGATCATTCTGACCCGCTGCAAAGTGATCGCGAATGATCTTCTCAGGGTTGGCTGAGCGATCGTAGCCTCGCACGAGTCGGCATTCGTGTGCGCCTCCCGAGAGATCGGCAGCGTGTACGGGTGTTGCGACGGACCTCGATACAGCGGGCGAGATCGCTCGGACGCGTCGGGACGACCGCGTATAAATACACGGCAGTAAAAAAAAAAGGAGAATAAAACGGTTACAGACTTGTGGACTTGCGGTGTCCACTTAACGAAGCGAACCCAACAACTCGGTAAATTAACATTATTATTATTGAACGAAATATTTGTAAGCTATCTAGTTTATGCGTTAACTACACATAATCTCTATTTGTCAAATCATATTTAAAATATCTGATTCAGCATCTAATATTGAATAAATCAATAATTTTGTTTGTTTTTGGAAAATAAGAATACAAGTTATTTAAAGAATCCTCAATTTCCTGAACCGTAGCCGGTGAATGCAGGTAGGTTCAAAACTGCGTCCTATCTCATAAAAATCATAATCCGTCCTACCTGGGACGTAACAATGTTTTTGCACTGCGAGGTGCCCGCTATTTAACTATGGATAACTCGAAGGACCACCTTCCAATGGTCGAAAGGAAATAAATGAATGGAATTCGATATTGTAGCAAACAAACTATAATTCAAACTAAGGATGTGAGAAAGCTGCTGGAAGGAGCCAAATCCCGTCGAGGCTACAAACCATGTATCTAAAGAACTATACCGAGCTAGTTGGACTTCCAGAGCGATCTAACTGGGAGAACACGAGTTACCGAAAAGCTAAGCTCGGTTCTCCCCCCTACTCTAGAGTTTAACCCTGCTTCGGGGGTTTGGTGGGAGGATCTAGGGGCTGGGTGCTTGAAGCAGGCCCAGGGTGCGCCAAGGCCACACACGCTTGGCGTCCGAACCCTGGGTTTTTCGAAACATGTGCAAACTATTCAAACTGCAGTTTCAAGCACCCGGATGCGCTGAGCCTAAGGGGCGAACGGTTTCGAGTGTTTTATGACAAGGGACGCATTGACGGGACCCAGGCACGGACGGTAACATTATTAGCTAAGTGGCCATGACAGGCCCATCGCCGTAGCCAAACTACGAAAAGTCACGTACCTGGTCTGCTGGCAAATGTCAAGGCCCCTGCCATAAAACCGTCGCCCAATGCGAGTCCCTACAAATTGAGTTTGTCACAAAAAGATCGCGAATAATGCATTCATGGCATCCTTGACCTAAATCTCACTACAGAAAAATAAAAAAGAGATCATACGCGATCCTTACACCGTTTGAAGCGTAATAAACCCTCCAATATCAGATATACCTTTTCCAACAGCAATTTTTGCAAAATAATCCATAAAAATCTATATATCTGTGGGATCAGGACCCCCAGACCAAAAGTATGTAGGAGATCGGGAACAACGGGAGGGTTCCGTGGGTGAGCGCGTTAGTCGATCGGCTACCACCAGTGAGGCCGTGGGTTCGGTTCCCGCGGCGGCGGTGCCCTCGTTTTTCCCGAGATCCTACAATTGGGGGCTCAGCCGGGATTGGGGGAACACCGATCGCCGCACGATGGCGCTGTGAGAAAAACTGCGAATTTGTGAGTTGTGTTACGAGTTGTTACGAGTTGACGAGAAATTACGAGTTTACGAGAAATTACGAGTTGTGTTGGTGGCTCTGTGTATGGCCACAACACGAAAGAGAAACGATGAGACGACGCTGTGACGGACATTCGAGGGCGAATGTCGTCGCAGGATGGCCGAGTGTGGGATCAGGACCCCCAGACCAAAAGTATGTAGGAGATCGGGAAGAACGGGAGGGTTCCGTGGGTGAGCGCATTAGTCGATCGGCTACCACCAGTGAGGCCGTGGGTTCGGTTCCCGCGGCGGCGCACAGTGGGCAATTTGGACGAAATCGGATTCAAAATCAAGGAACTTTCGATAGGAATGCGGTAGAGCGATGAAATTTTTTTTAAGTGAAAGCTGAAACTTAGTAGAATATGGGAAAAATAGAGAGATTGTGGTCCGAACGTTTTTTAACCTCGAGAAAATTCGTTAAACGCGCACAAATTCAAGAAAATGTTAGTTTTTTCAATACCACGCCCGGAAAAAAATTTTTTCTAACATGCTATACATCATTTCCCATAGATTTTTTCACGCTGATTTCAAATCTGGTCTCAAAATTTGTCTACGACCTCAGGATTTTGCAAAAAATAGATTTTTGTGACGAAAAACTAATGAAGTCATTTTTTCGTGAAAATGATTTTATAACACTCTAGTTTGAAGGTATATTGTATTTTCATATATAAAATTCAATAAAAGTAATAATAATGACGTATTTGAACGTTTTGAGTTACTTACGGAACATGAAGCGCTTCACATCTCGTCACCACTTGACGTATCGCTGTTATTGCTACTGGCACTTTCTGCAAACTGTCTGTGGTTGTAATGTAGTATAAATTAGATATCTATTGTCCATAATTATATTTTCATTTACAGAGGAAGTAAGGTAAGTATTTAATCTTTTTAACTTACGCATTTTCTTCGACGAAGTTTCTACATTCTGCTGCTATTTTCTTTCTTCGGTACAACTTTAATCGATCTTTTAGTAATATGATAGAAATTTTCGGGTCGGTTAAGTGCATTGCGCGATTAAAAACATCTAAGATTCTATTTTTTCGACTATTTTGTCGTGAGTGAAGTATCATGTTTTTTCTGTACAGTTTATGCCACGATTCATTTGCATCTTCTGAATAATAAGCTATTGGCAATAGAAACTGTTTTGCTATTTCGCAACCATGCTTTAATAACTTATGCAAGGTAGGACTCATTCGAGCCCACGGGAATAATGTATAATGAAAACAATATGTCTCCCAACAGAATTCTTCGAGCTCTTTTATTTTTAAGGGTTGCTTGCATTTGAAGACTGATAATATTGTAGCAATATTTTTTATAAATTGCACGTCGATCTCCAAAGCTTCTGCAAATATTGTCGGATTTTCGAAAATATAATTATGGACAATAGATATCTAATTTATACTACATTACAACCACAAACAGTTTGCAGAAAGTGCCAGTAGCAATAACAGCGATACGTCAAGTGGTGACGAGATGTGAAGCGCTTTGTTACGAGCCAGGGCTGCGAGCAACGCGAGAGGCCGACGAGGGGGTTATTACTCCTTGAATATGGTTTCTATTATTAGTTAATATTGAAATCTTTGTTGATTTGAATTAGGATTAGTAAGCCTCGTAACTTATATATAATTTAATTGCTACAATCCGAGCGGTAAGATTGTATCATGTGGGAACGTTCAATTATTAGATTAGGATATCAGGCAATAATTAAAGGTTGTAGATTACGCGAGTTAACAAACAAGACAAATATATTCTGAATTGGAATAGTTACAAGTGTAATTGTCTGTGTCGCGAGTGAATGTGGTAAGTGTACAATTAGAGAAATTGTTACCTAGTGATGCACGGTGTTGACGCACTGGCAATGCGGGGTCGGAGAGCGATTGTTGAAAGCCAAATAGAATATACACGAACTAACGGATTCTATAAGGTTACGTTTGATTCGAAAGGGACTTTTACCCGATCTCACTAGAACTGACTCTTACGCGTGTAACGCGACGTGACTGCACGATTACTATACCGCGACCGAATCACTTCTGAATCTCTACTGAACCGCTTCTCGACTGAACCAAAGAGGATGAAAATGCATGGGTTTATATACCCTAAAAATGAGAGGGGAATGTATCTGTTTTATTTTACGGTCGCATACTCGTATTTGTCGTTTCTAGTGAGTTTAAGGTTTGCAGCTGGATCTTTTGTTTATAGGGAAAAAACGAAGGGTTAGCCAGGATGTTTCCTATCAAAGACTATCTTGACAAAACATTCCAGAAGGGGATGTTTTGAAGATTTCCATATTAGGAAATCATACGGTGCTGTTACTGAATCATGCTTCGTGCCAGCTGCGTCCAGCCGGAGTACAATTATTAAACAAGGGGCCTGTTGGGACGCTTTTCGTTCTCAGAAAAAGAGATTAGAACTTCTAATCGAAATGAACGTGGAGATACGTCTCCATACGTAACAGCTTCATGTTCCGTAAGTAACTCAAAACGTTCAAATACGTCATTATTATTACTTTTATTGAATTTTATATATGAAAATACAATATACCTTCAAACTAGAGTGTTATAAAATCATTTTCACGAAAAAATGACTTCATTAGTTTTTCGTCACAAAAATCTATTTTTTGCAAAATCCTGAGGTCGTAGACAAATTTTGAGACCAGATTTGAAATCAGCGTGAAAAAATCTATGGGAAATGATGTATAGCATGTTAGAAAAAATTTTTTTCCGGGCGTGGTATTGAAAAAACTAACATTTTCTTGAATTTGTGCGCGTTTAACGAATTTTCTCGAGGTTAAAAAACGTTCGGACCACAATCTCTCTATTTTTCCCATATTCTACTAAGTTTCAGCTTTCATTTAAAAAAAATTTCATCGCTCTACCGCATTCCTATCGAAAGTTCCTTGATTTTGAATCCGATTTCGTCCAAATTGCCCACTGTGCGGCGGTGCCCTCATTTTTCCCGAGATCCTACATATCTGTACAAAAATGTTTACTCCAGTAAAAATACGCGTTTGCAAAATTAATTGATCTTCGCACACAACTCGATTATTTGAAAATTAATTCACTGTTTCATTATAGATATAAACATGCCAATTTTTATCATTGTCCCGTGCTAATTACCACGGATCCCGCACCGAGACACTTGCTCAACGCGAGGCGTTTTGCAACGATCATGCTAATTGAATTTACGGGATTAAAGCGTACGCGTTGCCGTAGTAACCGTGATTTCCATAACTGGAAAGCCACCGATTATGTAATCCTTTCTGTCTGACGCAGGGCGATGACAGTGTCACGTAATAATCAAGAAGAAAATATAAAAAAAAAACTTTATTGCTCAACCGGAGTTGAGTACTACTCAGTTAGTTACAAAGATTATTACAATGATTGAAATACACGGAGAACGTACGTAGGCGATACTAAAACAAAACTGAACGCTCGTGCCCTGGGGTGGCGGCCTCTTATACCGTCGGAGACAACTGACCGCTGAGGATATTTGATCCCTTCTTATCAACAGGACTTCTCCGAAGGTGGTGCCGTGTGCAACGAAGGTGTTGCCGTGTGCAACGGGCCATAATCAGGTGTGGTCCCTGTGACAACAGCGTGGTCGAGTGTACGAACGAAGGCGGAGAAATTGCATTACACGTGTCTTGGAACTCTGGCAAACAGAATATGCGGCAGCCCATGGTACGTACCGCAATACTTGCGTTTGCACGCCGTTCGCAATGCTGCAAAACGCTCCCCTGGACACGATTATACCGTTACGCGATATAACGATCCGTCAAAACAATGAGCTCGGTTACAACACCGCAACGAACAATTGATTGAAACTTGTTCGATTTGTAATTGGAACGGTTAAAACTGCTATGCTTTCGAGAGGATGCGATCAACGTTGATTCCATCGTGAATTTTTATATAGTTTGATGTATTTTGATATCTCTGCTCCACCAGAGAGGTCCTCCAATTAATCCAGTTCTTGGCGAATATATAGATTGCATTCAATAGTTTATCTATTTAAATTCTTTAGATGTTTTAAGTGCTTGGAATAATTAAAAATTGAAAATGATCTCGATTTTCTAATATTCTGTGACACGCAGGTGGTTTGAGATCAGATAAATCAGGGCTGTTTAACTTCTTTTCCGCCGCGAGTCACACGACGCTCCCACCATTCCCCCTCTACAATCTCCTCGGAATGACAGCAAAATCAATTGAAAACAAAATTCTAAACAAATCCCGGGAAATCTTGTTGTCTCATTCTGCCGCGCTTCGCCTCGCTTGCTTTCTTCGTTGCGCCCAATCCCCTCCACCAACGTCCATCGCGTAGAGAAGCACACGAGCGAAACGGAGCGCGGCAGAATGAGACAGCTACGATTCTCCTTTCCCCTGTGACTGCCTAGCTTGTGGGACGACGTCGTACGCAGTGGGGGTTTCTTGTCGAAAAAGGAACATAGGAAATGGTGTTAAAAATGGAGTTTAATTAATATTGGCAACGGTAATTTTACGCATATCAAATTATCGTTTATTCGCCACGAACCTGATGATTGCAGGTAGAAAGGAGCTTCTACATTGTAATTCTAGGTATATGCAACGGTTCTGGAGAGCACACAAAATTAAGACTACAAAGCAAGAGGGGGTTTCTGCAGACGCGACAGCATTTAGAAGGAAATTGCGTTTAAATATTCATCGGGCACCCGTGCTATTGAATAAAATCTCGCTAATATATTTCGCCATCGTTGTTTCTACTTGCTGTGGACACTGCCGATGCTGTCACTAATTTATTCCTCGTTGGACTCGCCATTTCTCAATTCATCTTAACCATACCGTAAGAGAAAACGATCGACGATGAAGAGACTCGCTCATTTTCCTATTAAAAACTAACGAAATATTCGGTATAATCTGAACTACTCATTTATACTCCATGGGAACGATTGCGTGGGGCCGCGGGCCGCGGTTTTGTAAGAAACACCGTGGCGACCTTGCTCCTATTTCCGATTTCCTTTACAGCAGGAAGGAGCCGTTCTGATGGAGTCGAGCTCCATCAAGGACGACGTGATCTCTTGTGCTTTTTGGAGAGAGAAAACGACGGTCGTTCAGGCTCGGGAATACGATCTCGTCAACACACCGTACAATCTTCTGGTCGCTGCTGGCAAGACTCTCAAAAGTATGCAATTATCCCCTTTCAATATCCATCATCATTCACATTATCATTATTGTTCATCTCAATTGAAATTCTCAGGATTTATTAGCTCATTGGACACCTGAAGACTTTATTCAATTTTTATGCCATACATTCTCAGTATCCACTGAGTGGAGGCTCTATAAAATTGGGACCCTACAAAATTAGGATTTAATGCAATTGGGACCCTATGAAATCGGGACTATATGTAATGGGAGGACTTGCAATGAGGAGACTTGCAATGGGAGGATTTGCAATGAGGGTCGGTGCGGTAGGGGGGCCTTGTAATGGGGGCTATGCAATAGCGTGTTTTTGGTAGTCGAATCTTTCTTCGGGGAACAAAAATCTCTGATGCACGTGTGAATGTTTAGGTAACGGGGTTGGTTTCCATGACACGGCGTTCGACGCGACCGGCGGTGCAAAATGGTTATCGGACGTGGGTGGTTACGCAACGGCGAGCAACGTGTTGATTCGTGTGCACGGCGCGCTGATGCTGGCTTCTTGGATCGGCACGGCGTCGATCGGGATCCTGCTGGCCAGATACTACAGGCAGGCGTGGGTTGGCTCGCAGTTGTGCGGAAAGGACCATTGGTTCGCCGTAAGTATCCAATTTTTCCTCTGACCGGGATCAGACGGGTCCAGACGGTTCCGGTCTATTCATATTTTCCGGAGACGAACGCTAGTTCCGATACTACCATGTTTTCTATATTCATACGCACCCGAACCGTAGCAAGGCCACTTGAGAGAAACATGAGATGCACGCGTCAACCGCTAAGAGCCGCACACGGCGGGTGTTTGTTACCTAACACCCGAACAGTTTACACCCCCCTCTACACCACCGGGAATGCCAATGCATCCGGTGAGAGGTGGGCACCCGGTGACAATACTTTGGGTATTCGATCTCCGTCGATGCTGTCCGGCCGTCGAGTGCCACGATAGCATCCGAACAGTATCGATTTTCGAAGTCGAGAAGAGAATATTGTTTGCAATGTTGCAACGTTAACCCTTTCGCTTCGGCAGTCCAGTCCGCCGAAGAACCGTCACCGAACGGAAGCATGCGCCAGAAATGTGCACAGTGCGCGTGATTTTTGTATATACGTTCTTCTAAGTCTTAAATAATTACTATACTTAATAAAACAATTATTGACTCGGAACGTAATTTTATTATTTTATTTCACGTTTGTAATGAGAAAATAAACAATGAACGCGAAGGTTATAATATTGTTACGAGTATCGATATGTTTCGATATCGAGACATTGCGCCGAATGGTCTTCGTTGCCGCGTCGTCTTAGTGACGACGATACAACGGAGACATGACAGAGTCGGTTGACGAACGTCACTGAGGGAAGTCGCAAAGCTAAGTACTCCTCCTCTATTTAATAAAGGTCTCTTTGGTATTTCACTCGTTTTATTCTTTAAAGATGCCCCGAACCCGTAACACTGGTGTCAGAAGTGGGATTTCTCTGGCGGCGAGTTGTGAGGGAACCGGCAACGTCCAGAGCCGACAGATTTTGAATTCGGAGGCTTGCATGGAGGAGCGGTTTGCTGCCTTGGAACGGCAGGTCGAACGACTGGCGGGGCGCTCTGAGGAGAGATTGGCGGAATATCAGGCCAGATTTGATCAATTTATAAATTCTTTCGAGACTTTTACTTCTCACTTTTCTGGTCAGCGTGTTTCAAATAATGGAAATAGTGATGTTCGCGTGGATGACAGTGTAGCGGATTGTGGGACCGGTAATGTTTATAGTATGTCCTCTGTCCCCTATCGCGCTAAACCCGCGAAATTCAATGGGTCGTGTTCGTGGACACAGTACTTCACACAATTTGAGAGTTTGGCTAAGGTCAATAATTGGAACGAACGAACAAAAGTAATAGCTTTGTTGGATTCGCTCGAAGGGGAAGCTCTCTCGGTACTGACATGCGTGGAAGAATCGGAACGGACCGATTTCCACGCGTTGGTTGCTGGTATGAATGCTTGTTACGGCACTGAACACTTGGCCCAGTTAAATCGTTACAAATTTCATAATTATAAACAAGGGGCAGGAGAGTCTCTTCAAGCTATGGCAGAACAGATCTGCCTCCTTTCTCGCTCGGTCTTCGCAGATTTGTCTCTCGATTGTCAGGATAAACAGGCGCGAGAAAAATTTGTCGAAGCAATAAGAGATAATAATTTGAGAAAGGACGTCACCCTCGCTTCGATTAATGCCACTTCGTTGGGGGCGGTGCTGGATGTAGCGTTGAGAACAGAAGCTCTGTATCATTCGAGTAATCGTCGTGTTGAGCCTTTTACTAAGGCATAGTCTGGCTTTCAGTCTCGGTGCCAGGAATTTCGGAATGGCCACAATAATGGTCCTCAAAACTACATTGTGGATCGCAAAAATAACGGGATCGTTTGTTGGAACTGCGGAAAGCCAGGCCATCTATCTTATAATTGTTCCGATGCTAACTTAGTTTCAAATTCTGGAAGTCAACGGTTTCAAAATTTGCAGAGCAAAAAATTGAAAGAGGATAGAGTTCCTTTTTCGGGAAACGAAAGGGGGTCTGCGTAAAGGGGATTGCGGAGACCCCGATTATCGCACATAAAGGAAATCCCCCGTTCTTGGTAAATTCTAACGGTATCTGCGCAGAAGGTTTTTTTTTAACGAGGTTGCACAGAAGTTTTTGATAGATACCGGGTCGGCGGTTTCGCTTGTGAGAGGTACGTCACAGAGGGACACGAAAGGATCTGACATGAACTTGATGTCAGTTACGGGGGAATCTGTCCGAGTTTTCGGCGTCAAAGAAGCTCAAATCGGGGTCGGAAAATTTAATACTAAACATGTATTCTATGTTGTTGATATTTCGGACGATTGTATTTTAGGCCTGGATTTCTTGACGAAACATAATTGTTCGTTAGATTTGAAGCAGAATTGTTTTTCTTTTGATGGAGGAGAGAACGTTGATTTTGTGGGCTGTAGTTTTAGAAGACCGAAAGAAACAAATATAGCCGTAGTCGATTCTGCGATTGCTAATGAATCCGTAGTTCCTTCATTGAGTACGTTGAGCAACGAATGTAGCGCTGTCAGAGAGGACAGAGGGATGAATGAGAAGGCTGAAGTGGCCAAGGTCGATGTCGTGGAAGTAAGGGACGATTATGTTGAGTTTTCGCAACCTGACGGATCAACTTCGGCCGGTAGAGGAGAACTGTCCGATTTGCCTGGATATTTAAAATCGATATTTGAAAGTTTATTTTTGATTTGTTTCCAACATGTGTGTTCGCCAAAGATAGAACTCAGATAGGCAGCTGTAAGGTCGTTAACCCTTTCGCTACGGCAGTCCGCTCCGCCGGAGTGACGCCACTGAACGGGGCACCGCGCCGAAAAGTGTGCACGATGCACGTCGGTAGTCTTTTCGGTGTTTACAAGTTGCCGGATATAGACGGCACCCGTACACACAGGTCGTCGCGTGGATGCCGGCTATAGACGGCACCCGTAGCGAAAGGGTTAAACACAGAATTGACACTGGAGAACATCCTCCGATTAAGCAGGCTCCTCGCAGGGTTCCTGTTAACCGGAAGGATGAAGTTCGTCAATTGATTGCGGAAATGGAGAGCCAAGGAGTTATTGAAAGGTCTTATAGTGCTTGGACTTCTCCAGTAGTGCTTGTTAAAAAAAAAAAAGATGGGTCGACGAGATTTTGTGTGGATTATCGTCAACTCAATAATATCACAAAGAAGGATTCTTATCCATTACCTCGTATCGACGACACTGTCACAGGGACCATACCTGATTATGGCCCGTTGCACACGGCAACACCTTCGTTGCACACGGCAACACCTTCGTTGCACACGGCAACACCTTCGGAGAAGTCCTGTTGATAAGAAGGGATCAAATATCCTCAGCGGTCAGTTGTCTCCGACGGTATAAGAGGCCGCCGCCCCAGGGCACGAGCGTTCAGTTTTGTTTTAGTATCGCCTACGTACGTTCTCCGTGTATTTCAATCATTGTAATAATCTTTGTAACTAACTCAGTGGTACTCAACTCCGGTTGAGCAATAAAGTTTTTTTTTATATATTTTCTTCTTGATTATTACGTGACATTTTGGCGATCCTGCCAGGATCCACTAGAGTCAGTGTAAACGAAATCACGCGTTTCGGCCCACGGGAACACTCGACCCAGAGGATCAGCGGACCACACCACGAGCTGCATACGTGCACCTTTGGAACCACGCAAAACGAAGAAAAAACCAGAAGTAAGTAACTCTGGATCCCTTTATAACGTACAGAACTAGGAGAGATAGCTTCTCTAGCAACAGTTCGAGAGACAGTGTAGATTCAGTTAGAATCATGAGTAAACCACAACCGAGCACCTCTGACGCTCAAGTGAAAGAATTATTGGAGACAATTAGAAAACAGAATGAGACTATTACTCGCCAACAAGATATGTACAGCCAAAGAATTTCCATGCTAGAAGCCGCTTTACAATCGGTAGACCAAGAGAATAAGAAACGCGTTAAAGAAATTGAGATATTAGGCAGAAATCTAACGGGCTTGAGCATGACTGAAGATGACGATGCGGATTATACTTCCGTCATGACCGAAGACGATTCCGTGATTAGATCTAAAATCAAAACCACTGCACCACCTGCCCCAACGCGAGAAAATGCACCTGGCGAAACGAGCTCGCAGAGCTCTAACCTGAGAGCCAAGGATGCTATACGTTACATCCCGACGCTCAACGGAGATGATGATGTAGGAGTTGAAGATTTTATTAAAGAAGTCAAATCACTCCGAAGCATGTGTATGGAACGGATGCTATTGTTGAAAGCAATTAAAGTAGAAAAGATAGTAGGCAAAGCAGCACAAAGCATTCGTAACATGAATATTGAAACGTATGCCGAGCTTTACGAAGCACTGCGTACTAATGTAGCCACACAGGCTTCTGCAGACGAATTTAGCGAACAACTTCGGGAAATAAAGCAAGGAGCTACCGAAACCGTGCAGAATTTCAACATTCGATTCCGTAAAACTTTGAATAAACTAACGTACGCCATTACTAACGAGTATCCACAACCCATAACCAGAAGAGTAATGATGGAGGCAACCATGAAGAGAGTTACGAAAATCTACATAAACGGTTTCAAGAGAGAGATCGGACACATGATATTCACCAGCAAACCCACGACTTTGATCGAAGCTGAAAAGGAAGCTGCCGATGTGGAGAGATACCTTCGAGAAGAACGCCACGACTCATTCCGTCGCCAACACCCAGCGATGGTCAGACCACCCGTTATTCCAGCCAAGAGATACCAGAGCTACGTACCGCCGCGCACGCCGCAGATTCAGCCGACCGCTGTCACCAGACCCAGCCCGTTCAACCAGATGGAGAGAAGACCGCTCATCGACCGACAACAGGTTAAATGCTTCAAATGTGGAAAAATCGGCCACACCGCCAACCAGTGCTCAAATTTTCAAGTGCGAGCCCCACAGGAACGCGGACCACCGCGAGTGAACAACACTGTGGTATCAACCGAGGAAGAAACGAACTATTACGAATCAACACCGTCACCGGGCAACTACCAACAATCCTATTACGATCCCCATCCGGACAACAATGGAGATTTCTCGTCGATTCAGGAGCAGGAGTCAACCTTGTCAGACGAAGACCTGCAGGAATGAAGATCTATACCGACCACGAAACCAAACAGTTTGCTATGGGACATTCTAAATTCCGAACGAACGAATTCACTAATTTTAGAATAGCCGGTCAATTTATAAAATTGTATATCGTAGACGAAACTTTTCCTATCATTGAAGACGGCATATTCGGGTTACCAGCCATGAAACAATTTAACTTCAGCATCACTAACGATCATTTGAAATTAAACGACACGATATTAACATTTCAGAATCAAACTATCAAACCAGGCGAGAGAATCCACGAACTTGTGTACCTCGAGGGAAAACCTACCACGGTATGCTTTATCAATTGTGGTGAGTCAGAAAAACAAATTACTAACAATATTGAAAATTCTAACACCTACGATCAAATATCCACCTTTAAAGAAATAATTAGACTTTCACATATAGAAAACAGTTTGAAACAACCTATAGAAAAATTGCTTCTCTTTTATATCGATGTTTTCAATTTAGAAAAAGAATTCCTACCTTGCACCAACCTCACTAAACACACGATAACACTAAAAGAAAACAAGGTCATTAACACAAAATCGTACAAACCACCTGAATGCCACAAAGCAGAAATTAGCAAGCAAATGGACGAGATGTTAGAAAAAGGAATAGTTGAACCCAGCGATTCCCCTTACAATTCACCAGTCTGGGTGGTACCGAAAAAATCAGACGCATCAGGCGAACAAAAGTGGAGGATAGTTATTGACTTTAGAAAACTGAACGAATTGACTGACCAGGACGCATACCCCTTACCCGACATAGACGACATTTTATCACAACTCGGAAACGCGAAATTCTTCTCAGCTTTAGACTTATCCTCGGGTTTCCATCAGATCCCGATGGAAGAGAAATCCAAAAAATACACCGCCTTTTCTACTCCCCAAGGACACTATCACTATAATAGAATGCCATTTGGACTGAAGAACGCCCCAGCAACTTTCCAGAGAATGATGGATACCGCCCTACGTGGACTTATAAACAAACATTGCTTCGTGTATCTAGACGATATTGTAATATTCGGACAATCCATCGAAGAACATAACAGAAATTTAGCAATCGTGTTACAAAGATTAAGAGAATTAGGATTGAAACTGCAACCGGACAAATGTGAATTTCTAAAGCCAGAACTAGAGTACTTAGGCCACATAGTAACCTCTGAAGGAATAAAGCCCAATCCAAAGAAACTAGAAGCCGTTCAAAATTTCAAAATCCCTAAAACACCGACCGACGTAAAATCATTCTTAGGACTCGCGGGATATTATCGAAAATTTATACGAAACTTTAGCAAAATCGCGAAACCATTGACCGAACTGACGAAAAAGACCGTACCGTTTCACTGGAACGAACAGACGCAGACCAGCTTTGACACACTAAAAAAGAAATTATGTACCGCACCAGTTCTCAAATTCCCTGACTTTGAAAAACAATTCACTCTAACGACTGACGCAAGTAATTTAGGAATAGGAGCCATCCTTTCGCAAGACGGACACCCCTGTTGCTATATTTCACGAACTCTCAATCCGCCCGAACGAAATTACTCGACTACCGAAAAGGAGCTGTTAGCAATTGTATGGGCAACTAAAAGACTTCGACAATACCTGTTAGGAAGAAAATTCATTATTAGAACCGATCACCAAGCCTTGACATGGTTACAAAATTGCAAAGACCCCTCATCTCGACTGATCAGATGGAGACTACGACTAGAGGAATACGAATACGAAATACGGTACACTAAAGGAAAAGACAATACCGCTGCCGACTGTTTATCCCGAATTCACGCGATTACAGCACAAGACGAACCCACAGACTTACTGTCCAGATACCAAACCTGGGAAACCTCAGACGAACTTCCGAAACCACTAAAGATCGTACCCAATAAAAAGAACTTCTTCCAACTAACTTCAGACCAATTAGGCGCGTACGAAGGTAAAGAAAAATGGCTAAACATATTGAATAAAATCATCAGGAACACGAATCGAATTGGTATAGGAGACAATGATATTTCAATTCAGGATAGAAATACGATCAAGAGAATGCTCATGTTCTTTAACGACACGGACAAAGAGATAGAATTTGCATGGGAACCAGTAAAAGAATTGACCGACGACGAAATTAAACAAATTATCAAAGAAAATCACGAATTAATCGGACACCCCGGAATACAGAAAACCTATGACAGAATCAAAATTAACTACAAAATACCGAACTTGTTTAAACTAATTCAGGAATACATTGAGACATGCGACACTTGCCAACGAGCTAAACTCACGCGAATTCGCCCAAGAGAAGAACCATGCATAACCGACACCCCGATAGACTCGAACCAAAAAATAGCTATGGATTTGTTAGGACCGTTACAAAAAACGAAGAACGGTAATCAGTACATACTCTCGATTCATGACGAACTGACTAAATATCTTATACTAGTACCCCTCAAGACGCAACGAACCGAATCCATATGGGACGCCCTCCCTACTGAACCACTACATTTATATATTCTCCGCACCCAAGAAAATACTAACAGACAGAGGACAGAATTTCATTTCCGAACTAATGCAAAGATACGAGGAAGCTTTTAACATAAAACATATCAAAACTACCGCATTCCACCCGCAAAGCAACGGATCCCTAGAAAGAACGCACGCAGTTGTCACTGACATGTTAAAATCGATACAACAAACATCCACCGACGAATGGGACGAACAATTGAACTTTGTTTGCTTAGCGTATAACACAATGACACACGACGCCACAGGCTACACACCTTTTGAACTAACGTTTGGACACAAAGCTAACCTACCTTCAACCATTTCCAAAAATCCTCAGCGAAGTTACGAAGACGAAGTATCCTTTCGAAAAAAAGAATGGGACTCACGATTGAAAAGAGCCCGAGACACCTTGCTAAAGAGTAAACAAAGATATCAAAGAGACCAGCGACGTAAAATTATTAAACCGCAATCAATTTTCAAAGAAGGAGATCAAGTTTTGATACACAATGATCATAAGGAACACAAATTAGACATAGAATGGTTAGGACCATTCACGATTGATAAAGTATGCACACCGTATTATGTCATTAACGATAAGAAAGTACACGGTAACAGACTAAAATCTTATTTTCCAGGACGACAATCCTCTTCGCGGGATTAACTTGCCCACACGTCACTATAACACCATTAGATACCCAGAATAACATATTTTTAGAAAAGATAAATAAGGGTTATTTATACAGTAGTACCGCCAATGTGATAATAGGTCTAGACACGAGCGAGATGTTTAAGCAAATCGAAAACATAGCACAATATAAGAACGAAATCAGTAAATCAGCTACTAACTTCGACTATACCGAAGCATTAGATACTTTAGACATACGTATTAATAATATTAGACAATTAGCCAGTCATGTAAGAACCCTCATACACCAGAGAACGAAGCGAGGATTATTGAACTTTGTCGGATCAATCTCTAAAAGCTTATTCGGAACACTAGACACAGACGATTTGGATTTGATAAATAAAAACATTGACACCTTATTTGACGACGACAAACAGATTAAAATCATACTAGCTAACCAGACTTCGCTTATAAAGAAAATGCTTAACACAAAGAGTTTAGAGAATTTAGAACGTTCATATAACCAATTAACGCAGCAATTGAATACAGAAAGCATATTTACTAAACTCATAATGAAAATCGATAATGCCATACAGGATTCGCACTTCCAACTTGACGAAATACTAAACGCGATCATTTTAGGTAAACAAGGTATCATTAGCCCACAGATTATAGAACCCGAAAAGTTTGTAAGCAACTACGCGAAGATCATAGGACATCACACTTATAACATTGCCATTGCGCCCAAAATCGAACACTTTCAATTCATACTCGACATCAGTGACTTAACCGTTTTCACGTATAATGACAAATTATTTTTCAAGATTTCGATACCTCTAGTGCTCGAACAAGAGTGGGATATAATGCGCGTATACCCCATCCCGCATAAAAGAAACAATATATTTATGGCACCCGTGATAGAAAATCCAGTATTTCTAACTTCAAACCTCCTTTACATAAACACTGATCTCGACTATATCACCAAACATTGTAAACGAAAGATAGTCATGATTTGTAAACAAACGCAGCCGATCCACAACAGTAATTCCGACAACGACTGTCACAGCGAAATTATTAATTACAAGAAGAACATCAACAATTGCGAGTATCCATTTATAAGATCGACTACATCAGTTTCATACCGCTGCACGCCGAAAATCAATTCTTAGCGATACCCTCTAAACCAGTAGAAATTGACGCGATATGTTCCACAAAACATAATATTCAGACCATTGACATACCATCTATAATTAGTTCTAACGATTCATGCGATTTATTGTTTAATAACGAGTACATGCGAATAGGCGAAAGCAAAACCGAACTAGCTTACGATATGAAAATGAAAACCATAGAACTTAATAACAATGATAGTTACATTCACATTTTGGAGAAGATCAAAAACACGCCGAAAATTATAAGCAACATTGCCTCGTACCGAACTTCCGCGGATCAACTCGATAGCGAAATATCAAAGCTAAATTTCGAACATAGAATAAAGACTTTGCGATCGTATGGTATGAGTACATTACAAATAATAGGATATGTATCGGTAGGATTGATAGGTTTGTACATGCTCAACAAGTTAGGATTACTCGACTGCCTGAAGAACTGCGTCCCCAGAAAACTTTGTTTCCACCTGCTCTGCTGTAAGATCAAGAAAGGGCCACAAATCCACAACGACTTCCAACCAACGCAACCGAGTGCGCCAATCAACCTGTACACCACTGTAAGCCGCCCTTTGGCAATCGAAGACAATGAGGGAGGAAGAGTCTTGATACAGCCCCAGCGGGTCCGCTTCAAAAAGAGCATCCTGAAGAAAAGCCTCCAACATCGAAGCTGCGGGACCAGCTCCACTCTAAGAAGGGGGGAATGTCACAGGGACCACACCTGATTATGGCCCGTTGCACACGGCAACACCTTCGTTGCACACGGCACCACCTTCGGAGAAGTCCTGTTGATAAGAAGGGATCAAATATCCTCAGCGGTCAGTTGTCTCCGACGGTATAAGAGGCCGCCGCCCCAGGGCACGAGCGTTCAGTTTTGTTTTAGTATCGCCTACGTACGTTCTCCGTGTATTTCAATCATTGTAATAATCTTTGTAACTAACTCAGTGGTACTCAACTCCGGTTGAGCAATAAAGTTTTTTTTTAATATATTTTCTTCTTGATTATTACGTGACAACACCTTGGATGCTGTCGCGGGGTCGTCTTGGTTTACAACTTTAGATTTGCAAAGCGGTTATTGGCAGATAGAGGTTGAAGAGAGAGACCGTGAGAAAACGGCTTTCTCAGTCGGCGAGGGTTTATAGCAATTTAAGGTCATGCCGTTTGGTTTATGCAATGCTCCGGCTACATTTGAGAGACTGATGGATAGTATTTTGGTAGGGTTAACTTGGAAGAAATGCCTCGTTTATTTGGATCACATCATTATATTTGGCAGAACTTTTGAAGAAGAATTAGAAAATTTGCGGTTGGTATTTACCAGGTTACAGAAAGCGAAGAAGAAGTAAAATATTTGGGGCATATTATCTCGAGAGACGGTATTAAGACGAATCCAGATAAGACTGCTTCTATCGAAGGTTGGCCTAGGCCAGAGAATAAGTCTGGTGTTAAGAGCTTTTTAGGCTTGTGTACTTATTTTTCACGGTTCGTGGAAAATTTTACTACAATTGCGAGGCCTCTCTTTGATCTGACCGAGAATAAGGATTTTTTTTGGTCATCTGATTGCGAGGAAGCATTCGTGAAACTGAAACGTTGTTTAGTTTCGGCCCCAATTCTGGCATTTCCATTACCACAAGAACCGTTTATTTTAGATACCGACGCTTCTAATGTAGGTATAGGGGCAGTTTTGTCTCAGATCCAGGATGGTGGTGAAAGGGTGATTGCTTATTTTAATAAATCTCTGAGCAAGGAGGAAAGGAATTACTGCATTACTAGAAGGGAATTATTGGCAATGACTAAGGGCATGGAACACTTCCATCATTATTTGTATGGGAGAAAATTTAGGGTACGAACGGATCACGCAGCGTTGATTTGGTTGTTATCGTTTAAGAAGGGGTCCAGAGGGTCAAATGGCGAGATGGATCGAGCGTCTTCAGCAATATGATTTTGAGATTGTACATCGGAGTGGAAGGGTACATTCTAATGCTGATGCATTGTCTAGGAGGCCTTGTTCGGAAGAGGATTGCAAGCGTTGTTCTGGTTTGGAAAAGAAAGAGGCGAGTCTACGGAACGAAAAGATTCCTGTTTTTCGTACAGAATGTGATTTGTTTGATGATCAAGATTGGTTCGGTTCCCAGCAGAACGACCCCAATTTAGAATTGATTTTAAGAAGTAAGAGTAGTGGACAGAGGCCTTCTAAGGAAACCTTATCATCTTTTACGCCAGAAGCTAAATTTTATTTTCTTATTTGGGATTGTATTCACATTAAGGACGGCCTGTTATTCAAAAGGTGGGAATCTGCGGGTGGTCGTAAGATCGTTTGGCAGTTAATCGTTCCAGAAAGTAAACGGGAGATGATTCTTCGAGAGGCCCATGATTCAGTCTCCGGTGGTCATTTTGGAGTGAATAAGACATTGAGTAGAATCAGGAAAAGGTTTGACTGGTATAACTGTATTAGGGATGTTGAGAAATGGTGTCGCTGTTGCGATGTTTGTGTATCGAGGAAAGGTCCACGTGATCTTGGTAAAGGGTTACTACAGATTTATAATGTGGGCTTTCCTTTCGAACGAGTGGCCATGGATATATTAGGCCCCCTTCCTAAATCTACTGCCGGGAACCGCTTTATGTTAGTTGTTTCTGATTACTTTACACGTTGGCCAGAAGTGGTATGTTTGCCCAACTTTCAGTCAAAGACGGTTGCTGAGGCCTTTATTACACATGTTGTGAGTCGTCATGGTGTCCCTCGAGAAGTCCATTCTGACCAGGGACGTACTTTCGAGTCGAATGTTTTTAAAGAAATATTAGCATTACTAGGTATCAAAAAAAAAAAAAACGAGGACGACCCCACTACATCCTCAGTCGGATGACTTAGTAGAAAGGTTGAATAGAACAATTCTTCAATATCTTTCAATGTTCGTTTCCGATCATCAGAGAGACTGGGATGAGTTAGTTCCTTTGTTCCTTTTAGCATATAGATCACCAGAACACAAGACATTGAAACTGTTTCCTTCTATGGTGTTGTATGGTCGAGAAATTTTATTACCCTTGGATTTGATTAGAGGAAGTCCTTTAGAAGGGACTTACGGTCTAGATGAGTTCTCAACTGTGGCGGACCCCTTGGAGAAGGGTTGATCGGACCCAGGTAGGAGCGTCGTCCGCGGGCTGGGACCTTGGACGCACTTGGTCGCCAGGCCCAAGCTTTTCCCGAGCGCACACTTAGTCGCCGGAAGTCTGTTCCTACCTGGGGTGCACATTTGGCGACCAGGTTCGGGGTTTTTCCTTGGCGTGCACATTTGGCCGCCAACCCTTGACTTTCGCCAGGACACGGATGTTCGGTGCAAGGACACGAACTTTCTCCAAGGGGCACGTACAGGAAGCGACATCCCCACTCCAGAAGTTTCCTTGTTCGAAGGAAATTCCTGGAGGCACGGGGAATAGATATAAGCGCGGATTCTGACGGATGACAGAGGTCAGTGAGTCGTAGTCAGTCAGTCGTTGTCAGTTGTCGTCCGTTGTTTGTAGTCATCCGTCCGAGTATTAACACGTTCCGTAGCGTTGACATTTTGTCGCGTCGTTAGTTCGTTGTTTTATTTGTTCCTTGTTACGTTGTTGAGTTTTTGTTGTTTTATTAATAAATGGTTATTGTTGTATTGGGTGAATCTTTACTTAACACCCAAACTACCACACATACCAAACAACTAATCTTAAAGATAAGATGGATTCTGTTCATAAATTTGTCCGCGCACAGTTAGAGATCTCTTCACAAAAACGAAACGTCATCGTGACTCCAGAATTGTAGAAAGATCTTTCCGAGAAGGGGAATCGGTCTGGCTTTATCAGCCTCATAGGGTTAAAGGTAGATGTCCTAAATTACAGCCCAGTTGGGAAGGTCCTTACGTTGTTGTTAAAAAATTGAGTGAGGTAGTATATAGAATTCGCAAGAATCCTAAGAGTGGGTACAAAGTGGTGCATGTCGACCGCTTGGCTAAGTACCACGAGAGGTGATATTACTGGTTTACGTAAGATTCTGGGTTGACTGTGTTGCTTAAATCACTTTTTTTTTTTGAAAAAATTGTATTGTTTGCTCTGGACTTTTGGGAAGATTGTGATATGATTGTGGTCGAGAGAAAGAACAGTTAACTAGAAAGGATTACAGGTAGTCAGGATTCCCCGCTTCATTCGTACGCCAAGGTTTAGGGGTACCATGGAGTTAGGTGAAAATTTAGGCGAATGAATGTTGGTACACTTACTCCCCGCATCCTATCTGGGGTCATTGATGCTCCAGAGACGGAACGGCAGATGGGAGGAAGATCAGGGCAGTTTTTGTCTACGGTTCTTGCATGTCGAGACCGATATTAGCAGACGCCTTGATCGAAGTGTACCGTGAGTGGTACGATGCATGACTCGAACGAGAGAGCGAGTGTACGTTCGGTTATGGACATTGTTTATAATTTCGAATAATTTCGAATAGTTTCAACTTCGATTTGGGTTATTCGACTCCGCGTATGCACACAATGGCCACCTTGACGGAAGTAGGGGACAGACGAATTTTGATAGTTAAGGGGAGATAGTCTCGAGTGATGATGCGGAGCTAAGTCTGGAATTGCCATATCGTGTCTTTTCAATATAACCTACGTTACAGTGGTACTCGTGACATTCGACCCCGAAATTTTGTTGGAATCGACAACTTCAAAGGAAGGGGAAGGAGGACACCTGATACCCAGGATAAGAAGATACCTACTGTTAAACTGTTCTTTTAATGTTCTGTTAATGTTATTCTGCTTGGTGGGCCGCTAATTTCCCCAGGTTTTTAAACCGTGGTTTTCCCTGGGGCAAGAAGGGCTTGCTTGTGACGTCCTTTTTGGGCAAATGCCAAATTAGTCGTGGTGCTGACGGGTCCACGGTTTTCGTTTCTTTGTGTTTATTCCCGCGGTACCATTGGCCTTGTTGATTGAGAGAGTTGAAGATGCCCCGAACCTGTAACCGTTTTATTCTTCTTCTCCCCGTTCCTGTCGTGTCTTTCCACGCGCACGCTATCGCCTCCACACTATGAAGGCACGTGAGAGAAGTCGTATCAACGTTGAGCTTCTGATAGATAGATAGGGACGGTTACAACCCTAGTAAGATAAGGTTCGTGCCTCCAGGCACTGGAAGACGGAGAGGTTCAAACTAACTTGAATCATTCGGAGACGATATTGGAGGTAGAAGTAAGATATATTCTGTTATACTTGATATATATACAATAATCGAAATCTTTATAAGTACAGTAACCTCAGTACGACGGTTGCGGGATCAATATTGTTCGCAATTCGCGCCTAGTCGATCGCGACTACGTCGAATAGTGCCTTCGCATAGGCAGTTGCCCGAGCCCTATCCTGGCTCCACGTCTGGGTCCCTTTCTGATGCTCTGATCGTGCTACCGTATCGCGAATTTCCCGAACGAACGTGAGCCGTCGTAGCATACGAGCACTCGTTGCTGGCGCAGGAAGTGCCCGAATGACGGACACGTACAAGGCGTCGGTCAGACACCCGACCCTGAGGATCGTCTCCGTCGTCACTAGTCAGTGGGTTCGGAGACTATCCGGTATCGGTGGAAAGACGTTAACCGTACTTACTCTGATTACCGTATCGCGAATTTCCCGAACGAACGTGAGAATTGGCTTCCTTTTGAGGAGAATACGGCTCGAGACCGATGCAGTTTCCCTCGTCTCGTTGGAGTTATTATTTAATTAATCGCTACGGCCGATGCTTGCCGCTCGTAGGACTTTATGGATCCGTGTCGTGCGGTTTATACGACACTTCCTCAGTTTGAGGATATCACGAGACGAAGGAACGCAGTCGGTTTGACTGTATCGCCCCTGAGTCGGTTTGACTCGCTCGCTGCGTACCGAACAGCCCGAAATTCCCGAACCCGAACAAACTCGCGACCAGACGTAGAGTGGCCTAATTCTCTCGCGCATCGACCTCATTCGATCCGTATCGCGTGGGGATCGATGCGCGCGCACGCTAATTAGTGGGGGGATCCTGCGATCCTTCCTTAAGAGAAGAATGACAGGACGCCCAGGGACGTCGTGGTGGGGGTCCGCGTTGCTCATGCGACACGTCGCCCGATCGATACATATCGACATGTAATCGATACGGTTACAAACCCGTAACAATGTTTCGCTTGCGATTCGTACGCTCGATCCAAATTTTCCCCCACCCAGTGGCGCAAGGTCGATAAACGCGCAATTCTACTTTTCCAGTCTTCCGTACCGGAAATTCCTACCTCGAGCGCCGGTTCCCCGTCTGCTCGTCGGCATGCCCGCGGTCTCGGTTCTCGTCCGAAGTTTAAAAATGCGGGCGAGGATTGGAGTGCAGTATGGTACGCGGTATTATAGGCGAATCGGAAACTCGGTAGATTTACGTCCCAATCGCGATGGTCGCGGCCGATATACAAACACGATCATTGTTTTTAGTACGCGATTTACCCGTTCGACGGGATTAGCCTGAGGGTGGTACGGGAGCATGGTCGTGATCGCGATTCCGTACGTTCTCGCGAGCTCGTGTATCGCTTTGTTAACGAATTCGGTCCCGTTATTGGTGAGAATTACTTCGGGAGTACCCCAACGCGAGAATATTTGGTTCCCGAGGGCCTCCGAAATTTTGACCCCGGTGGCTCGCTGGAGGGGACAACATTCGACCCATTTAGTAAATAAATCCTGAACGACCAGGAGGTATGAAAATCCGGCGCGACTCGGAGCAAGCGGGCCCATGAGATCGGCGGCATTGACCACCCACGGGGGGGGGGGGCTTCGTCACGACGTCGTCCCATCAGCCCGGAGGGGAGTTTTTCTTCCACCTTCGTCAGCTGACACGTGTGACAACGTCGCACGTATTCCACCACGGTTCGGAACATGCCCGGCCAGAAATATCGGGTCGCGACTCGGTGGTAGGCTTTCTCCACCCCTAAGTGGCTCGCTTGCTCCTCGTCGTAAGCCTCTCGCAAAATTTCGGTAACGCGATCTCCGGGTATTACGAGTTTCCACTCGTCCAGATCGCTTCCAAGCATCTCAGTTATTAATGGATCGGTTCTCCGATAGTAGAGTTGCCCCTCGCGGATCGACCAACCCAAGTGCCCTTTCGGGTTTCCCTCGACCGTACGGAATTTTTCCTCGTACCACCCCAATTTAGTCGCGCTGACGATCGTCAACTCCCCTTCCCCCTCAACGGTAGTCTCGTACATTCGCGAGAGCGCATCCGGTACGTGGTTCAACGCGCTTTGTTGGTACGCGATCGCGAAATCATACTCCAATAACTGTAATGCTCATCTCGCTGGTCTCCCGGAGGGATTTTTCAGTGTACGCAGCCAACGTAAACTATGGTGATCGGTAATTACCATGAAGCGGTAACCCTCCAAATACGGCCGGAACTTTTGCACGGCCCAGACTATCGTGAGGCATTCCAGTTCTGTCGCGGAATATTTTCGCTCGGCCTTGGTTAACGCGCGACTCGCAAATGCGATTACCACATACCGTTCCACCCCCTGGATTTCTTGCGCCAGGACGGCTCCCAGTCCTACAACGCTCGCATCGGTCTGGAGGACAAACGGTATATCGAAGTGGGGGCACGCGAGGGTAGGGGCGGTCACGATAAGTTCTCGAATTTGCTCGAAGGCGGATTGCTGGCCGTCTCCCCATTTCCACGCCTGTCCTTTCCGTAGGAAGATGTTCAGCGGTTCCGCGACTGTAGCGAAATCCGGGATGAATCTCCGATACCACGAAGCCATACCAAGAAATCGCCACAGTTGTCTGGCCGCAAATCGTCTTATATTCCGCTGAACAGGAAAGGACAGAACAGGCGCGACTTTTTCGACATCGACTTTCAACCCCTCCCTGCTCTCCACGAACCCCAGATACCGCACCTCCTCCCGACAGAATTCGCATTTCCCTTTAAGTCGCTTAAAAATCTTCACGAGCCACGCGACATGGTCGTCGAAAGTCGTGGTGTCGTCGAAATACGCAAAAGCATAATACGATAATGTCATCTAAATACGCAAAAGCATTCGGCACCATTTCCGGACCGATGAGCCGATGTAATAATCTTTGAAAGGTCGCAGGGTCTCCGGTGAGCCCGTACGGCATACGCTTAAATTTGTAAGCTAAGATTTAATCCGCCACTGTATATATTGTTTATGTAAATACTCATATGTTCATGTTATTGATAAAACGAACGTCGAAAAACGAAAAACGAACGAGACGATAAAAGGACGAGCAGTCTCGTCAGGTCCGATACCGGAGAAAGACGTGTTGTTAATAAATGATTTTATGCTTCCCGTCTGTTTAAATTCCTTACAAATTTAAAGGATTAGTGCTCGATGCTCAATGCGATAAATCCGTTGTGTACGCAGCCTTTAGGATTCGAAAGGAAGCGACAGGCGTTGTGTACGCCGGCGTCTTGTACGTGCGTTCACAACTGAATTAGCTGGATCATTGTCTGAATGGGGAAAAAAGAGACAGGGAAATATCAAGTGAATGCAAATACGGTAAAAATCGGCGCGTCATCCGGTTGACAATCGTTGATGTCTCCAAGGATATCTGCCTCTGTTACCTCCGCCGAGAGAAAGTTTATCTGTCAGGTAGATTTTCAACAGAAAGAAAATACGTATAATATAGAAAAAATTGAATGAGGCACATTCTGAATCTAGTAAGAACAAAATAATGGAATGAAAAAGATTTAATGTCAGTTCTTCGGTATTATATGCCACGTTCTATGGAGAAGCTGGTATCGCTGGTTGCATCCAACGCCGAAATCAAGTTTCTGGGTCCGCGAGCGGGGAGCCACTTGCCGTTGGATCAGCACGGAACCTTTATAACGCGGAAGGCCAAGCGTCCTGACCGACAACTTTCTCCCATTGAGAAGTCTGCCATACACGGCTAAAGAATCTATCGATAGTCGTGCCTCGGTTCTCGTTACGTCGAATTCCCCGTTCTGCTCTTCTTAATTAGTGTTCCTCCAATTAAGGGCATTGTCTCGGGCTCGCTCGGAAGCAACGCGTCCTCGAAATTAGCGGATGCGGCCTAGGTTTATCTACGAATCAAGCTCGATCGACTTTCGCATAGACCGAGGATTCCGTTTGCCCCTCGCGCCGCTCCCCAGTGCTTGATTCGCAATTAATTCATACGTTACAACAACCCGGCTGCTATCTTATTTCACAAAACCCGAAGATTACCACACGCTGGCAGGACACCGGTCGTCGGGGCCGACTTCGGAGAGAACTTCTCCGCGGTTCCCAGAAGATAAACTCCGCATTTAGTTGACCCGTTTCCTCGGAGACCACCTTTTCAATGAATAATTTAATTCGATCGTAATTAATGCAATTTATTTCGCCGGGGATAGTAGTAATTTAATTAGACCACCTGTGGCGAGGACACGTCGCATGAGACCAACACCGTTCGCCGATAACTCGTCTTCCTCTTTCCTGTCTTTCTCCACCGGCACGGCTGCGATTCGTCTGGCTCCACTCTGGAAGCTAGATTATGATCTCGACACTATGAGGAGATCCTAAAACCTCCTGCTGCATTCGTAGAGCGCGCTCGAAGATCGGTAAAACTCGATTAGCGGCTTTTTAACGAGACGCCGCTTCCAGTCACTCGCATAAATCCGTGATACCCTTTGTTTCTTTAGTAATATGTTCACCAATTTATAGATATAAATGCTAGTCGAAACAGTCAATGATGAACAGAGACAGAAATGAATAGTTGAGAATTTCAGTAAAATTAAAACTCTCCGCGTAATAACTCAATCATTCGAACGCTCAATTATTTTCTCGAAGAAGTGGATCTTCAAAACAGCGAAAAGCTTCAGGTTTCTTGTTAGCAATGTCGGCGATCATTGGGACCACCTGGTCTGGCAATTTTTTTGCACAGATAGCGATCCGTAGAGTCTAATTACTCCCGATAATTGGCGCTATTATCGCCATCCCCGGATCACTGTGCAACGAAGATGAGAATACGGTGGGAAAAAAGCGCAAGGAATAGATCGATCAAAGATGCAATTAGCTGTGCCACCATCCGAACCAGTTTTGTTCTTCCTTCGCGCTCCTCTTCTGTATGCGTCTAATTAAGGCTAATTACGGTAGCCGCCTCTTTGACGACTTCACTCCCCTGAGAATGTTTGTAATTTTCCGAGTTACGCTTATAACACGGAAAGAAGCGATCGGGATGATTGGGGCTGGAGGACCGAAAAATGTTTGGTACCGTTACAACTTTCACCTGGTCCGATCGATAAACCGCACTTTTTGTCGGGAACTGCTTAATCTCGAACATCAACGACTGCCAATCGAACCCCTGCCACAGCGGCACCTGCATCGACGGAGAAAACAGCTTCAGTTGCAACTGCTTTCCAGGATTCACCGGGAAACTCTGTCAAATACAGATTGTCAACCTCTGTCAAATGAGATTTTGTTAATATTTCGTTTCTCAACTTTCAACGTGATTTAAACGGAGTAACTGGATCATAAAGGAATATGTATATTATATTGAAACATATATAGATTCCACTGACACCAACGAGTGTTAAGAACATTAAGGATTCTTTTAATGGAAGGGATTTAAAACGATAAAATTTCGAAAAAAACGAAGCTTTGAAATTTAAAAATGGTAGTCGTAATTGTATTTTTTATCGTAACGATAAATGGAGATACGTATGTATATTAAGTGAACCTAAAACAGTGTATAAACGGAAATTAAATTTAACCCTTAGCACTCGAGCGGCGACTCTGAGGCGCCATTAAAAGTATCGTTTACAGTATTAAATTTGTTTGTATATTATAAAATGAAAAAGAAAAATTATAATTTCAAAGTCCTACTGAAAAAGAAAAATTTCAGTTCCACTGGGTGTATTGGTCCGACGGCTCTTGTGTACATAGAATGGAAATATTCCAAGTCAGAAAAAATGTTTGATTTTCGAGTTAAAATGGCTTCGAGTGCAAAGGGTTAAAACTATTACAGTGACGAGCAAAAGTGTAAACCCACTTCGTTAGTTTTACATAAAACGTGATAATACAACCTATTTTTCAATTGAATGATAAGGCTTAGGTAATAATAATTATATGGTGAATGTGATAAACAAAACATAACAGTTTGTGTTAGATAATATTAACAATATATATATAAAATGGAAGCATATGTATACATGTCTGCATCGGAAGTATTTGCTACCGGAGAGGGCTATTCCTTTCGTGCATAATAAAACACTGACGAATTTGACTCTGGAGAGCAACTCGCGACAGTTTTACTCTCAAATGCACACACAGTCTTAGAGTGTACTGTACGTTAAAAATGTTGTCATTTGAAATAAAAAAAATGTTTTCTTCACCATTTATTTTGCAATTGTTTTAGACAAATGCAATGTTTTCGTGGCAGGAACATTTTTCAAAATTTGAAGAATACGAGGACCTTTTTCAAAACATCGGACAGTTTAAAATTGACGAAATGAAAGTTATTGAAATGAACGCTGCACCATGATATGCAGCCTCCGACGGGTGGCGGTAGAAACTGCGGCCGAACGAGGTAACATAAGTGCAGCATTCACTTCAAATAATTTTAATTCTTAAAAAAAGAATTGCCAAGGAGACACTTTGGGCTATATCCTCCTTTTTTCAGAATCAAATCCTCAATTTTTAAGAATATTCCTGCCATGAAAACATCGCATTTGTTTAAAACAGTTGCAAAATAAATGGTGAAAGAAACATTTTTTTCAAATGACAACATTTTGAGTACACACTCTTATGTTATCACTAGACTGCGGATGTTTATGCAATTTCCAATTTTTGCAGACAAATTTCCAGAAAATGAAATGAAATAAAAAACTACTTTTTATGGGAACAGCCTCTGTAAATCCAAAACAAATGAAAATCATGCTAAATTCTATCGAATTTTATTTTATAGCATTTTTTAAACATTTTCATAAGCCATAAATGCATAAAGAGCCGCAGTCTAGTTATCACTATAAGGTCCTAAAAACTTATTTTTATAGGTTTGTTAGTTCTAGTCATATAATTTAATGAAAAAAGAGTGACACTTTCTTTTACTTGTCTGTAAAATCAACGAAATCTACAATATAAATTACTAAAAACTACACAGTTCATAGATACTAAACATAGTTCATAGATTACTAAAAACTACAACATATTCAAACTTGAAAAAAATGCATATGTATATTTAATGATGCATAGATATATTTATACAAAATATACATTTTCTGCATTTGTCGATAGGAACAAATATCCATGTGCCATAAATGCATACAGATGAAGATTATTTCATGTGTTGCAAACATGTCTATGTTGAAAATTTCTTTTGATTTGTCAAAATGTATGTTAACAGGCAGACGCGTATCGCTGAAAATGTCCAACAGCATGCGTTTCACGAGGGAGAATAAGTCTCTGTCGTTGCAACAACGAGCGTTTTACGAGAAGAATGGATATTTGGTGTTTCCCCGTCTTGTGCCGCAAGAGATCCTGGATAAATGTCACAAAAGGCAAGCTAATGATTAATATCTGTCCAATGAGTATCGGGACTGAAGCCATAAAAAAAATTATTGAAGATATATTTACATTGGGTTGATAATCTTCAAAATATGGCCCTGCTGCATCAATGCAGAGTTACCAGCGGGTTTCCACAGCTTCCCGTTGGCAGGAAAAAATCAATCCCCATACTTATTGACCCTGTATGCCCGTATTTGAGCCCCAGATTTCAGTTATTGTGTTACAGTAGTCTGCCCGTAACTTTCGTATCGTCGGGTCTATCGAGCGACAGTTCTAGTAGAGATGCTACATTCTTTGTAGTGTGCCGAACGTAGAGAAGGAGAGCGATTAAAAGAGAAGGAGGGACTGCCGTTCGACGATTCGACTCTCCGCGTCTCTCTCTTTTCCATTCGCCGACATCTTCCGCGCCTGAAACATTGATCGCCTATTACACGAGTAATTAGAATCGTACTTGTATCGTGTTTGGTGTCATGTGAAATAGAAAAACAAGGCGAATACGATGGTAAAAGTTTGATAAAAGAAATTACAAAATTAGAAAAATTATTATCTTTTGCCTTGCTTGCATTAGTGTGAGTCTCGCCGATATTCGACCCTTTGCTGCACCGTAGAGCGTGCTTACCGCTTGACTAAATGCTTCCAAGGGGATCAGTGGTGCAGATAAAATTTGGACAGTTACGGTAGAGACCTTTGCAACAGTTACGGCGATAATACAGTGAATTCTCGATATAAGTCCCTTACGCGATTCTGGCGAGGGACATTTAGACGAAATCTGTGGTTCTTGCCGAATGTTGCATTTGCATCACACAGTGTACGCCGGAATCGTAAATGATCCTACACATTGAATGTCCCAAACACGGGACATATAGACGGATAGGGACAAGAAAGCAAAGAAAATCTCTCTCTCTCTCTCTCTCTCCGATACAATGTTGCATGTAGAAAAGAACAGCGAAGCTCGAGAGCCGCCGCGCCGCTCCCGAAGTGTGTAACATAACACGGTCGGGTATATCGGTGTGAGACCAGAAGACCACTACTAATCCAATTACACAACTTCTTTATTTTTCATTATTTTTTCATGAAACTTTCGCCAACATATCCGTGACATTTTTCTAATTAAAATTAAACCAAATATGATATAATTCCGATGATATTTACTTGTGTAATGAACAATTAAAGCCACCTTCTATTACAATTATATTAACAAAAATTAGTGTAAACATGATCCGAATAATATCGTGTTTGGTATCATTTTAATCAGAAAAATTCCACAAATATATTCGTGAAAGTATCATAAAAAGATAATTAATAATAAAAAGAGTGCAAGTTTTGATTTAAAGGCTTGAGTTCACGCCAGTCTTTTATCTTTCCCGAACGCTTCGACTCTCCGCATCATTTCACAAGTAAATATTATCAGAATTATATCATATTTGGTATCATTTTCATTCGAAAACTGCCACGAATATGTTGGTGGAAGTCCCATGAAAAAATAATGAAGAATAAAGAAGTTTTGGGTACCCACCGTGGTGTGGGTAGTTCAGGGACCTTTAAACGTTGAGCTTATGGGATTTATATTTTATATTGCATGCGCTTAGTAAATATCGCATTTACTATTATAGAAAGCTAGTGTTCCGTAATCTGCTTATTTTCTCTCTAATCACTTTGCTATCCTATTTCTCGCATACAATGAAGCGGAATGAACGGAAAACTCACTATAAAAAGTGTGCCTATCCCTTTTGTGGTTTAACAAACCGTACTACAACGAACAATATTTCTTTTCATTCATTTCCAACGAGAGATAGTGATAGGTGCGTAACGTGGCTGATTAACTGTGGCGTAGATGATTGGGTGGAAATGTCTGATAAAAAATTACAAAATCAATATGTGTGCAGTCAACATTTTTCTAATCATTCTTTTTACGCGTCGGGTAGACTGCGCAAAGATGCCGTACCGGAAATTTTTCATTCGTCCGATATGAATAATAATAGTTTTAGCACTGAGTCAGACACTATGTCTATACAAAGTTGTAATGGTTTGGAACAGCAGCTAATGGAAACCCAGGTGCAATTAGAGCAAGAGAAGAAAAAATATAAGGCTCTTCGCTTGCAATTGCGGGCAAAGTGTAAGGCAATGAATCGGTTGCAAGATAAGCTTTCTTCAGGCAATATCGATGATACATGTTTGAAGAACGCAATTTCTAAAAGAATTTCCGGGTACTTATTGACATTTGTCATCCTCATATTGTTTAAACTCAAATCGTGGCGAATTTTTTCGAAAAAGGAGCAACAATTATGCATTACAATGCACTACACTTCTCCCGTTTTGTACCATAAAATGCGTGAAATTTTTGGTTTTCATTTGCCAAGTCCATCCACAATTAGTCGATGGTTCGGGAAAATCGACATTTGGCCAGGAATTTGTCCAAATTTATTTAACGCGATAAAATTAAAATCTTCTTACATGGAAATTGCAGATCGTAATTCCACCCTTGTATTTGATGAAATGGCCATCAAAAAGTGTCTCGATTTCCACCCAAAACGGCAGGTCATTGAAGGTTTCGAAGATTTAGGATTTTTGGGTAGAAATGTAGCTGTGGGTACACAGGTTCTTGTATTTATGATACGCGGGCTGTTCACTAATTGGAAACAACCTTTGCCTTTCTTTGTATCAAAAACTGGTGTTAAAAAACATGATTTATCAATTACTTTAGATGAAATATTAGATGCACTGCATGAGACAGGTTTGAAAGTCAGAGCAGTTGTTTCCGATCAGGGAAGTAGTTATCAAAGCGTAGCAGATGAACGTGTTTCTGTTGAGAAGCCATTTTTTATAAGAAATGGTCAAAAAATTTATTACATTTTTGATTATTTACATTTATTCAAGAGCATTAGGAATAATTTATTAAATTATGATTTTTCTATTAATGACTGTATAGTTTCGTGGCGCGATGTAGTACTTCTCTGGAGTTTGGAGAAAGATAAAAGTACGCGAGCAGCTTACAAATTATCCGATAAACATTTTTTTCCAAATTCTTTTGATAAAATGAAGTGTAAGCTTGCTCTTCAAGTTTTTAGCAAAAGAGTGTCAGCTGCTATGTTTACCGCTTCACTCACTGGTAGCATTAATACAAATACTGTACAACACACAGCTAGTTTCTTTGAAACGCTTAATGATTTGTTTGGTAATTTAAACAGTCGATCTACCAGTGATCCAAATCCCATGAAGCGTGCTATTTCGCGTTTTAATAACATTGATCAACATTTAATTGCGCATGTTACCAACATGAGCAATTGGTTTGTACTTTCTTCTAACGGTCGTAAAACACATCCATGTCTTTTGCAATTACGGCAATCTATAAATGCCACCTTGCAGTTGTGGAACGATTTAAAAGAAGAAGGCAGTATGTTCCTTATAACATCACGCTTAAACAGCGATTGCATTGAAAATTTTTTTTCCGTTCTTCGAATGCACGGTGGCACCTATGATCGCAATCCTTCGGTAAAAGCGGTGCGTCTTGCAATTCAAAAAAATATATTATTGAATTTGAATCGTAGTATACATAGTGGTAACTGCATGCCTGATGACGCTGCACCGTTAATGCCGGGGGATATGATAGCACAATGTGAATCAGCCACGTTGGAATCAGATGCTTCATTGTCTGCTATCCAAGAGAACACAGATGATGATAGTTTTGATGACAATATTGAAATCGATAATATTGAAGAACTGTCAACATCGGTGTGCTAGCTAGAATCGTGTGCGATTGAATACTTTGCAGGGTATATCGCTAAAAAATGTATTGAAAAATCGGGATGTCGTAGGTGTTACGATATGTTTTTGGAGAATAATGCAACGTTCACACGAGACGAGCAACTACTGTTATCCTTTAGAGCATATATTGTACACGATAACATTGAATTTGGGCATCTTTGTGTCCCGAGTGTACATTTTTCGGCCATTTTTAAAATTATAAATAAAACTTTTGACATGGTTTACCCATCCATACGCAGCGAGGCATTCATATTAGATAAACTATCGATATTTTCGATAATTTCACGTTCTGTGGAACAGAAATATCCAAACTGCTTTAACCAAGACGAATGCGCTGAACATAAGAAAGACATTGTATATTTTACATTAACAGTAAAAATTCATAAGGATACAGTGTGGCTCGGCAAGAAATGTAGATGTATAAAAAATTCCGCGAAAACATTTTCCAAATTATCGCATTTCAGACATGTTTAAATTTTTTCATTTTTATCGATAATCCTGTTGGCATTTCAATATACTTTTTAAGTGTGTCTATAATAAATTCATTAAAATCAGTTATTAATCATATTTTCGGAATATCATGCATAGAGATTTGCGTATACGTTGTGTATATGAAATTCCGGAAACTAGGTTAATAAACATTTTGTAAATGATTTTTTTATAGAAGCAATTAAGAAATATATACAGCTGCATTGTAATATTTGGAATACATTTGTAGTTGCTTTGGCTCGAGGAATATGGTGATTGTAGTAGTTTTGTTTTGTATGTTTTATTATCATGCAAAGACTTTGTATTATATTCTTAACGATTTTTTTGCTTGATTTATTCTTTTTTTCACGATTCGGAGTACACTCAATGTTCTTTTACTTAATAAAATGTGTAAATATATAACTTCGTGTATTTTATTGTGGTGTATACGTTTGTACACGTATGCCGATGTTGGTAAACATTTAATGTACTCTGGGATGTATAAGACCTTCTTTCACGCCTTCACGTGGCCCATCCGGTTAATTTTATTACTTTGACCACTGCATGTACTACATCACTGCATTGGGAAGTAATAGAAGAACTAAGATGAAAGAGTGGCATGCTATTACAATTGCATTATACGTATAATGGTATATCTGGTTTTAATAGTAACGTGGCTTGATTTTTAAAGCCCAATAACTAGTAGAATTTATTACATATGTAAAAGTATGTTTTTATGTCTAATTGTAATGTATTCTTTCTAGGAGATCATCTGCGCATATACATATATAATGTACATGTACGTATATGTAGGGAGCATCAAGAAGCACAAATTCACCCACATGCGGAGGAATTCGTATTAAAAACATTATTATGTATTTTTGCTAGTATTTAAATATATCATTATTAATGTTACTTTTTTGGTAAATATTCCGCGTAATTATGTATATTTATTTACACTTTATTCCTACACACTTCCTTAACTTCCTTTTCATTCTATAATATTTATGGCGTGTTTGGACTCATTTTTACCAGAAAAATATTTACAATTTATTGTTCATATTTTCATAACATGACAATAAATTATTACAAAAATTAGATTTTTATTAGCAAGCAATGCTTATGAGCTTGCATTGTTGTGTCCGGCAGCTGCTTGCCTGACTGACAATGAGCCACTGAAATTCTCAAGACCACGATCGGAAAACGAAAGGCAACATTGTAACACATTGCCTATTAATAATGAACAACCAGAACTCAACTGTCTTATTATTAAAAATATCGTAATGAAAATATTATGAGCCGATTGGAGATGTTTTTCTGATAAAAACGAATCTAAATTCGCTATAAATCGGAGAATAACGAAGACTAAATTGATATTGAAAACTCTTATGGAAAACGGTTTCCGGTCTCCGCCGACTCGTAACGTCGTCTGAGCTGCCTGCTCGACTATTCGACGCGTTCCACCGATTAGCGCAATCGATTCCCGGTTCGGCGAAGCGCACATTTTGCTACAACTTTTAAACTAAAAGAAAATATCAATGCGAAATTAGGACTAATTCTTTTTAAAAATCGGGTTTAATGGTGTATACAGAAATAAGTTCTATATTTTTTAAGTAATTTTTTTTTTGTCCATTTTTAAGATATAGCCAGATAAGATGATGAAAAGTGCTCCCAAACCAAATTTATTTTTAGTCGCACCATGCTCAACAAAAAATTATAAAAAAAATTCATCAATATTCTACCTAATATCATACACGACTAAGATTTTTTTCATAATTTTTGGTTGCAAAATCGATTTTTAAACAAATCCGAAAGCATGAAATTGACGATTTTATATCGAAGTTTTCAGTTGACCACGTTTATGTTATTATGTTATTTGTGTCTCATCGTGATTATTAATATGAATTTTTTTCGAAAAAACGATTTTGCAAACCAAAAATTATGAAAAAAATCTCAGTCGTGTATGATATTAGATAGAATATTCATGAATTTTTTCGTAATTTTTTGTTGAGCCTGGTGCGACTAAAAATTAATTTGGTTTGGAGGCACTTTTGACCATCTTATCCGGCTTTATCTTAAAAATCAACAATAAAAATTATTTCAGAAATATAGAACATATTTCAGTATACGACATCAAACCCGATTTAAAAAAAATTTCTAGTCCAAATATCGCATTGGTATCTTTTTTAGTTTTAAATTTGTAGCAAAATGTGCGTCTCGCCGAACCGGGAATCGATTGCGGTTCAGGCGCTCGATATTTTGGTAATGTGACGACGATACGTCTGAGTGGGGCCAAGCCGGCGAAAGGGTTTGCCCAACCCCCGCCGCGTGGGACGGCGCGCCGCGCCGCGGCGACCCATGATTCTGGCATCACGACTGGACGAGTCTGATCGAGCTCGATGAATGCAGTTGTGTTCGTACGTGTCGTACTACATATTGCGTTCGTCGTTTATTTTCTCACTACAAACGTGAAACAAAATAACGCAACTACATTCTGAGTCACATAGATTGACATCTCGCAAAAAACGATCAACTACATAATTATTGATTAATTAATTCTTAACTCTTTCGAATTTCACAATTAATATTAATTGATATTTTACATGATTCTTTAAAGCTAAAATTTATGTTGTTTAAATGAAATATACATGAAAATATATAGTAAATTTCAATTTAATTTCTTTTTCAAATTCAGTTACAAAATACAGGGTGGCCCACATAACTCTGAACAGCTCAATATCTCGAAAACTATGCCATCGATTTTAAAGTTCTTAGTCTTAAATTGCATGGAACTGAAGGGCCTTTCTGACTACATAAACGTGAAGTGGCCTCCCTTCCCTTTTAACGGGGGAGGGGTGGTACCTTTATAAAATGTTACATATTTAGATTCTACCGGAAAAAACAAGTCAATTTTGTCTGAAACATTTTTTTGTCAGATACTTCCATGATGAGATATAACAGTTTGAAGTTTCGAGTTGTAGGTACTTGAAGCGCTCGGAAATAGCGTTATGGAATTATGCGCGCTTGAGTCCTTTGCTTATTCGTGAAGAAATAAAATGTACTTTAAATTAAATGTTCAAAATGTCCTCCACGGGCTTGTAAACATTTATTTACTCGAAACATCAAAGTTGTTCTAATACTTTTTAACATTTCGGGAGTCACTGAAGCGCAAGCGTCATGTATTCTTTGTTTCATATCCTCTTTTGTCGTCGGCGGTTCAAACATAACTTTGTCATTTACATATCCCCATAAGAAAAAATCTAATGGTGTTAGATCGGGGGATCGAGGAGGCCATTGACGAGGTCCCCCACGATCTATCCATTTGTTCCCAAATTTTTCGTTCAAAAATTGCCTGGTGATGATTGCAAAATGTGGAGGAGCGCCGTCTTGTTGGAACCACATTTCTCTTCTAACGTGCAGTGGCACATCTTCCAAAAGCGCAGGCAAATGATTTTTTAAGAAATCACAATAACTTGCAGATGTTACAGTTTCTTGAAAAAAATAAGGTCCAATCACAAAATCTCCTATTAGGCCACACCAAACATTTAAAGACCATCGATGTTCAAAGGGAACACATCGCATCCAATTTGGGTTTTCCACGGCCCAATAATGCAGATTATGTCTATTTACATGCCCTGAATTCATAAAAGTGGCCTCATCGGAAAAAAGTATTATGCACAAAAAGTCATTTTCCACAACACCCTGCAGCCACTCACAAAATCTTACGCGGTGATCGTAATCTGCTATCGAAAGCTCTTGTGATAAAACCATGTGATATGGATGATACTTTTGCCGTTTCAAAATTCGTTGAATTGATGAACGACTAATATGTGATGTTTGTGCAAGTGTGCGTTGACTAATATGAGGATTTAATGTAATTGCAGCAAGAATACTGGCACTATTATTTTCATTAGTGACAGCTTTAGGTTTATTGCGAGTTTTTTTACACAATTCACCGTGCTCGCGAAGCCGCTTTTCTAAATTATGAAATGTTGCATGACATTTTTTGATCCCATAACGTTCAAAAAACACCTAACGTTAATAACATATTCACTTCTGTGTCAAAAGTAGCCATAATCACAATGTTACTGCTTGAATAACAGCTCTAAACTGAAAACATTTTCATAGATATGTGAGTCAAACTCAAGAATTGTAAATATTGTTGTTTGTGTTTCTTCATGAATAAGCAAAGGACTCAAGCGCGTATAATTCCATAACGCTATTTCCGAGCGCTTCAAGTACCTGCAACTCGAAACTTCAAACTGTTAGATCTCATCATGGATGTATCTGACAAAAAAATGTTTCAGACAAAATTGACTTGTTTTTTCCGGTAGAATCTAAATATGTAACATTTTATACGGGGTTCCATTTAAAATTACAAAGGCACCTCCCCTCCCCCATTAAAGGGGAAGGGAGGCCACTTCACGTTTATGTAGTCAGAAAGGCCCTTCAGTTCCATGCAATTTAAAACTAAGAACTTTAAAATCGATGGCATAGTTTTCGAGATATTGAGCTGTTCAGAGTTATGTGGGCCACCCTGTATATTCAAAATGGATGCGCATCAATAGTGTTAAAAAATTATAGAAATACGAATAATAATTATACGTATGGAGAAATGTATAAATAAAATGTATAAAATAAATGTATGAAAATTGTATTTCTATAATTTGAAAATGTGGTATCTATATTTATTTAATGTTATATTTGTAATAATTAATATTATATTTTTTATGACATTTAATAAAAAAATATAATTTGAACATATAGTCATCCCGTACATAACTCGTCAATCATTTGTATTTGACCAGATTTTATCATTCTTGTGGATCTAGTTCCAGCAGTTATCGTTCGTCAGCGTAGAGGGCGTAAGAAAACCAGTTGTTTACATATGAGACACGAAGCCCCATATGGTGATTGGTCTAGTCCTATACCTCGTCTGTGCTGGGACCCACTTTGAGACTCACAGTTTAACACGGGGGCTGGCAATCTTTGTTTATATATATCTCGTCGGTGCCCCAACGTCGAGATACTCTCGTCAGTTGTGGAACTAAGAACGTGGAACTATCACTGATCCACCGACGAGATGTATATAAAGACTGCCAGCACCGACGAGATATATATAAAGACTGCCAGCCCCCGTGTTAAACTGCGTGTCTCAAAGTGGGTCCCAGGTGGGTACTGGGAGCGGTCGGTAACGGCCCCAATGTCGAGATACTCTCGTCGGTTGTGGAACTAAGAACATTTGCTCGTGAATTATGGAAAAAACGTCAGTGACAGAGGCAATAAATAAACGTATAATGCGTAGAATGAAAATAATTATCTTTTATTGTATAATTTCATTACACTCTTATTGCCTTCTTATTTTCCATATTGTTCACCATTGTAATCATTATTTTATAATCGATAATTTATAGGTGTAATTAATTAATTTGGAACTTCTTGCGATATTTATAAAATAATGATTATTCAACAAAATATATTCTGTAATAGTTATAGAATAAAAAAAAAGAATAAATACAATATTCAAGTAATGTGGCGGACCCCTTGGAGAAGGGTTGATCGGACCCAGGTAGGAGCGTCGTCTGCGGGCTGGGACCTTGGACGCACTTGGTCGCCAGGCCCAAGCTCTTCCCGAGCGCACACTTAGTCGCCGGAAGTCTGTTCCTACCTGGGGTGCACATTTGGCGACCAGGTTCGGGGTTTTTCCTTGGCGTGCACATTTGGCCGCCAACCCTTGACTTTCGCCAGGACAAGGATGTTCGGTGCAAGGACACGAACTTTCTCCAAGGGGCACGTACAGGAAGCGACATCCCCACTCCAGAAGTTTTCTTGTTCGAAGGAAATTCCTGGAGGATATAAGCGCGGATTCTGACGGATGACAGGGTCAGTCAGTCAGTCAGTTCAAGTCAGTCAGTCGTTGTGAGAAGTCGTCATTCGCCGTCAGTTGTTCGTAGTCCTTTATCCGTAGTTCTTGTTTCATTGTTATTTCATTTTCTTTGTTCCTTGTTACGTCGTTGAGTTTTTGTTATTTCATTAATAAATGGTTATTGTTATATTGGGTGAATCCTTTACTGAACACCCAAACCACAACACATACCAAAAGGAAATAAAAATTTTTTTATCTTTTATTCGTTACTCGAAATTTTTATTTAGATAAATATTTTGCCCAACTCTGGTTGAGCTTAGCTCGGCTCGATTGTGCGAGTCGAGTCGAGTACTCGCACGATGCGAGCTACCCGCACCGATGCGAGCTATCCGCACCGATGCGAGCTGCTCGAAATAAAATCAGGCGTAAAATGACATGATGCGAGTTACAGCGGGAAGATCAGCACATCGATATTATCAAGCATTTTAGTATATTGACAATGCTAAATGTTTGCGATGTTTTATTATATATTTTGATAGTGAAATGTTGATTCAGAATTTGTATAACCCTTATTGAAAATAATTATGCAATAACAACTATTTCCTAGATTTATGTAAATAACTAGCTGTGATCTGTAAAGAACGGTATTTTATATATTCCTTTATATTATATTCCGGGGTTCAGTGTACAGTCGTAAAAATGTGTTGTTGCAAAATTGTTTATAATGTTAAAAATTAACGTTAAGCTTCGTTAAATAGTTTTTGAAAGGAATGGATATATAAATATTGTATAATATTGATGTGTATTTATACGAGGTCGCCGCCGCGTCTACAATGTATGCTGGCGGTTCGTCGGCGTGCTCTTTGCACAGGCCGCCACACTGGTACTCGCACCAAAGGTCAAAAGACTGAATTCTGGTAAGCTGAGAAAAACTGTTTGACAGAATCTGAGCTAACTAACCTGAGAATAGATTGTCTTAGACTTTTATATTTTTCGATAATGAATAACTAGCTAGTGGCTCGATGGGGAGGGAAGAGCAAAACGCATACGCGTGCCGGTAGATTAAATACTCAGAGCGGGTGACCTAAGTGGGCGAGTGCAGGCGAGCCGGTCATAAACCTTAGCTCGCTGATGAGAGCCCTACTGTCCCATTGTACGGAAGTACACTTTTTAGAAGAAATGGCCGAGATAACGAACCAAAAAGGCAGTAAACCATTTTCACACTGCACAATTATAAACATGGAGATAGCGCAGGTTGCTTAGCGAGAAACGTGCGGCCGCTTCTCGTTATACATTATGCAGTCAGTCTCATAATTGATGGCAGACACTTTAAATCAGAATAACTTTTTTTATAAATCGACCAAACGACTTCAGCTTCTAGACAGCTACTAGATGACATGTAATGAAAACGCAGGAAAAATTGCGTTATATAATTGCGTTAATTGTCGAGCTAGGAAGTAGATTTAACTTTGCTGCCACTACGAATTATTTGGTAGTTAGCATGATTTTGGACCATCGTATAAAAGATCGACTGTTATCCATGGAGAAGAGCCAACAATTGCAAATTGAAAAAAGATTTAGATTAAAATATTAACTAAACAGAAAGTATGACGAGTGTTGAACGTAGACATCAGATCCTTTTAAAAGGGCCTAGCCGATTTATGGTCAAAACTGCCCTTAGAGGAAAAACCCCTCTGAGTAAAATTTCAACCCCCTATCTTGCCCATGAGGTTAGTTACAGGGTAAATTAGATTTCGCGCTTCTCCGCGTATTTCCCGCACTCTGATGCTTTCTAAAATTCTGAAAAAATGTGACATATTTTGGATTCTAAGGCTGATTTTTGATAATTTCTTCAGATTTTTTTGTTACAAACTGTGGTCGTAAAAAAATGAAAAACCTCCAAAAAATCGGAAAAATGCAGATTTCTCAAAAATTTGAAAACATGCTATTCTACTGTTTAGTTCCTTGTTAAAGTACTATAACAGGCAGTGTCGTCAATTTTTTTTAGATTTTTTGTTGTGGGACATCATCGTCAAAAAACAATAAAAACCGAATTTTTTCGACGTTTTTGCTATTAGGAGGAAAGTTACACTTGTTGGTTTTATCGCAGCTATATATTAAGTAATTTTTAGCATTATTAAATTGAAACAAGTAATTCTTTGACCTAAGAAATGTGATTTAAGAGAAAGAATAAATTCTATTTTGTGTGATATATACCAGAATGTTCGTAAAGTTTTGTAACATCGCCGGACGTCGAACTAAGTAGCGGATACGCTGGGGTTCTTATCCCGTCGGTGGTAAATGTTTTTTCCCATACATCATCTTTATTTTTTCAATTTCTTATATTATTTATTCATGTGATTTTAACAATACTTTTTTAATGTTTTAAAAATATTGAAGTAACATTGATTAGGCAATGAATATTTATATTATTGTGTTCGTCTACGATTTCCGCCAGATATGAAATTGCTTGTGAAAATTGGTAAGATTCCGTGAAAAGAATTTTGAAATCTACGTCTGTCATTTCCAGAAAATCAAGAAATCAATACTGTTTGAAATGGAATCTTTTTGCGGTTCCAATTGTTTTGACCATCTTAATCGGCTATGCCCTTTTAAATCTTATCACCTATACTTGCACAGTACCGAATGACAGGCTGTTGGAACTTCCAACTTCCAACTTGGTTTAACGTTAATTTTCAACATTATAAACAATTTTGCGACAACACATTTTTACGACTGTACAGTGAACCGGAGTATAATATAAAGGAATATATAAAATACCGTTCTTTACAGATCACATCTAGTTATTTACATAAATCTAGGAAATAGTTGTTATTGCATAGTTATTTTCAATAAGGGTTATACAAATTCTGAATCAACATTTCACTATCAAAATATATAATAAAACATCGCAAACATTTAGCATTGTCAATATACTAAAATGCTTGATAATATCAATGTGCTGATCTTCCTGCTGTAACTCGCATCATGTCATTTTACGCCTGATTTTATTTCGAGCCGTTCGCTTCGTTGCGAGCAGCTCGCATCGTGCGAGTACTCGACTCGACTCGAAAAGCGAGTCCAGGCTCGACTGGACCCGAGCTCGGCTCGCATATGCGAGCTTGGCTGCAGGCCTAGTGCCAGGTGGGTGCTGGGATCGGTCGGTAACGGCCCTAATGTCGAGATACTCTCGTCGGTTGTGGAACTAAGAAAGTGGAACTATCACTGATCTCTAATACCAACATCGCTAAACATGCCGCGCTCGCTACCTAAATAGAACATTTGCTCGTGAATTACGGAAGAAACGTCAGTGACATAGGCAATAAATAAACGGATAATGCGTAGAATGAAAATAATTATTTTTTATTGTATAATTTCATTACACTATTATTGCCTTCTTATTTTCCATATTATTCACCATTGTAATCATTATTTTATAATCGATAGTTTATAGGTGTAATTAATTAATTTGGAACTTATTGCGATATTTATAAAATAATGATTATTCAACAAAATATATTCTGTAATAGTTATAGAATAAACAAAAAGAATAAATACAATATTCAAGTAATGACAAAATTCAATCGTTCTTATTGTGATCCGTAGTAACAAACAGAAAATTATTTTTTTTTACTTATTTAACCGATAATACCACTTCTAATGCTGGACTGCAATTATTCAAGTAAAGGTAGTAACGAAATAAAAGTGTTATGTAATGAAACTAACTTTCGACGGATCTTATCCATATAAAGCTATTTGGTGGCAGTATTATTGCTATTTGTACAAACACACAGATACACAGATTCTTATATCTTGCAATGCACGTTGTTTTTTTCTCCGTCAACCGATTTCGATGAAATTTTCAGCTTGTGTATCCCTAACATAGAGCTAGAGATAAAAGTTTTGAAAAGTGTCTGTCATTTTAAGTTTTAATTATAATTGTATTGATTGCTATTTTTTATACCTTATAGAATTGTTTCTTTACATTTAATATTCTTTATATTTTATAAGCAATAAACTTTATGTATAATCATTAATTGTATTGTTAAATTTAACTTTCTGTGAGTAATTGTCAATACATATACATTAGTAACCACATCTATTTGTCCGCGGCGAAAACCAAGCTGTCGAACTCGAGACGGGAAGGACTCGCCGCGTCTCTTTCTTTTCATATGCTGTCCTTCTTTGCGTCCGAAACTTCCGTCGTTGATTACACAAGTAAATATCATCGGAATTTTGTCATATTTGGTACCGTTTTCCTTAGAAAAATGCCACGAGTATGTTGGTGAAAGTCCGATAGAAAAATAATTAATAATGAAAAAGTTTATTTTTTTATTTAAAAAGGCCTGAGCTTACGCCAGTCTTTCATCTTTTCCGAACGCTTCGACTCTCCGCGGCTCTTTCGACCCTAACCCTAACCCTTTTTTTTTTTTTTTTATCGTGAGGAAATGTTTTATACATACCCCGACTCCCTGGGGGAAGCCGGGGTTATGTGGGATTCTCTCCGGGGGGCGAAGCCCCCGGAGACTACCCACTAAAACCTCACGCCCACCTAAGCTACAGGGGAGGTGCCTGGATCACGCGAGTACTCAACAGGACACCTCCCAGCTAATACATGCCACCCCGGGGGAGGGGGTTAGCCTCCCCCACTGCCTACTCTGTAAGACCCCGGGCGGAGGGACCCGCCCGGTGTCCCCATCCCTGGAGCCTTCGGATTGGGCTTCCCGAGCCCCAGCTCGGTCCACCCACAGCTCCCGGAGTCCTCGTGCCCCGCTCGGGGCCGGTGTCCCGAAGGAACCAGCCCCGGCCAGAGCAAGAGGACGCCGCCACCGGAAGGAAGGGCCGTCGGAGGCGCGATCCGGCACGCCCCGACCCTTCCTTTCCCCAAAAACCCCCCACGGTCCCCCTCCCCTATCGGGGGGAGGGGGGACCGACACCCCCCACTAACCGGGAAAACTATCCCGGGGGTGTCGGCCAATCACGGGGGGAGCTACGCTCCCCCCCGGGGGCCCGGGTCAGCTCGCACCCCGGGCCCCCAAATTCAGCGCCCCCACAGGTGGGGGCGAAACAGGGCGCGGGGATACTCCCCGCGCCAAACCCCCTCCGCCCCCCACTCCCGGGGGCAATGGTTGACGCGGGGGAGACCCCCGCGCCCTCCCATCCCTCACCGCCCCCCTCGTGGGGGGCACACGCCGGCGCGGGGGTCGTCCCCGCGCCCACACCCTCCTCGCGGAGCCCGGGTCCCGTTCCCGGGCCCGCTCGGCGGCCTCCTTCTGCTTGATAACGTCCTCGCAGAAGGAGGCCACCGCATTCCACGACCCCACGCTGTCGACCATGTGGTCGACCACGGTCGGCAGCGCGAGGTCCCACCCGCCCACTGCGGCTCGCAGGACACGGCGCGGCCCGGCCCAAGCAGGGCACTCCTCCAGAGTGTGCCGCGCCGTGTCGACATCTTCGCCGCAGTGTTGGCACTGCGCCGTCGGCTCCCGCCCCATTCTGTGCAGGTACTCTCCAAAACAGCCATGGCCGGAGAGCACCTGCGTGAGGCGGAAGGTCAACCTTCCCCGCCTCCCGCACCATATATAAAATATGGGCAGGAGGGCCCGGACAATCGGACGTGTGGAGGGCGTTAGCAGCGCCCTCCACTCCGAAAAAGCTTCCGTCCGGGCCTGGCGATTCTGGCCCTCGAGCTCCGACTCCTCCTCGCGCGTGAGTTCCACCCCCGGCGGGCGGCGGAAGGAGCGGGCGATGTGGTATAGCTTCGCCCGCTCCGCCGCCACCACAGTGAAGGGTGGAATCACGGCGAGGAGTCCCGCCGCCTCGGTGGAGATGGTGCGGTACCCCCGTATGACCCGCAAGGCCAGCCGCCGCCGCACTCTTTCAAAGAGCTTGCGGCTGGGCGTGCTGGCCTCGAGCGAGCGGTGCCATACGGGGGCCCCATACAAGGGCTATAGACCGCACCACCTCCACATAGAGGCGGCGTACATTCAAATCCGGCCCCCCCACATTCGGCAGCAGCCGCGCCAATGCGGCTGCCGTCTTCTCTAGTCGGGGGGCGAGGAGCTCGAAGTGTCCATCGAATCGCCAGCGGCCGTCTATGATCAGGCCCAGGTACCTCATCCTGGGCCCGATCGCGACGGAGGTTTCAGCGACGCGAATCCACAGGTCCCGACCACGGGGTGGCCGCGGCGACCGAGACGATCCGTATAACCAGATCGCCTCGGTCTTTGCGGCGGCCACCGTCAGACCCATTCTGCGGATTCGCCCGACCACGCAGTCCAGGGCGGCCTCAGCAAGGTGCCTGGTCCTCCTCCAGTCCTCCCCCTCGGCATAAACCAGGGTGTCATCTGCATAACAGATGACACCCGTATCCGGGGGGAGGACAACCCGCAGCACCGCGTCATACGCTAGGTTCCACAGGAGTGGCCCAAGGACCGACCCCTGTGGAACCCCGCGGTGCGTCTCCCTCGTATAAACCATGCCATACCGGCCGGTGAACACCACCTCCCTGTCGCGGAGATAGTCGCCGACCACCTCCCGGAGATAAGGGGGCACCTGGAAATGGTCCAGGGCCCCCATTATCTCCGACCAGGGCAGGGTGTTGAAAGCGTTAGATATGTCCAACGAAACAGCCATCAACACCCCGCCCCGAGCGACAGCCCTTTCCCGGAGGAGGCGCAGACGCTCTAATGCGTCTATTGTAGAGCGCCCCCTCCGGAATCCATACTGGCTGTCGCTCAGGTCGGGACCACCCCGCGACAGGTGCTCGACGAGGCGGGCGGCAATTATTCTTTCGAATAGCTTGCCCGCCTCGTCGAGTAAACATACCGGCCGGTATGCAGAGGGAGACTCTGCGGGTTTCCCCTCCTTGTGGAGGAGAACCAGGCACGCTTGCTTCCAAACAGTGGGGAAGACTCCCCGGCGCAGGCTCGCGTCCATGACGCTCCTGAACGCCGGGGCGAGGACCTCTATGGCTAAGACCATTACGCTCCCGGGAACCCCATCGGGGCCAGGGGCCTTCTTGCCCCCGGCCCGGAGCTCCCGGACGGCCCGGTCAAGCTCCAGCTCGGTGACCCGGAACTCGTCCGACCATCCCATGGTCGGACCTGGGGCGCGTACCCACCTCCCCTCCTCCGCGAGGGGGAAGAGGGTATCGATAACGCGCCCCAGAAGTTCCGGGTCCAACCTCTCCGTGACAGGGGACGCCCGGGGGCGGAGCTTCCCAAGCACCGCCTTATATGGGCGTCCCCACGGATCGTCACGGAGGGTGAGCAGGAGCTCGTCCCAGGCCCTGGCCTTAGCTGCGGCAATAGCTCGCTTGAGGGCCACGGCCGCCGATCTGTACTCCCTGTACAGCTCGGCGACCCTCGGCTCCGCGTCGCCGCCCAGGAAATGGCGGCGACGGGCGCGGGTGTACTGGCGGCGGGCACGGCCGGCCGAACAACGGAGTTCGGCCAGCCCGCCCGACCACCAGTAAACGGTCTTTCTCGGGGGCTGAGCCTGGACCCGGGGCATCGCCACGTCACAAATCATTTGTAACGTGTCCCGAATCCAGGCCGCCCCCTCATTCACCCCGCGCTCCCTGGCCGAAGGCCAGGCGGAGCCGATAATCACGGCCCTCAACAGGTCCCCGTCTAGTCGCTTCAGCGCCCATCTTGGCGCTGAAGGGGTGCCACGTCGGAGGGGCGTGTCCAACGGCGGGTCCGAGACCACTGCCACGTCCATCAGGACGTAGCAGTGGTCCGACAAGGTCTCTCCATCAAGGACCCGCCAATTGGACACACGGCGTGAGGCGGCGGCCGTCGCAAACGTAACGTCCACAATGGACCAGCCGTTCCACCTCACGCACGTAGGCACGGAGCCCCGGTTAATCAACCGGAGCTCCATCCCCTCCGCCCAGTCTTCTAGGACTCCGCCTCGGGTGTTGGTCCTGGGGTTACCCCACGTGGTGGACCTCGCATTGAGGTCCCCCAGGACCAACACCGGACCGGCTATATATGGGGCTATCATCAGCCCCAGCCGGTCCAAAAACAACCCGAGTTCGGCGGAGTCGCAGCTGGGTGAGTTGTAGCACCCCACGACCAGAAGTCCTCCCCACTTCACTAAAATCATCCCCCTGCCCCGTTCGACCACGGAGCAGGGGGGTACACTCGCCGAATGGCGATCCCACCACATCGCCACGGAGCCGTCAAGGTCACCGGACCAGTGTGGATGGTCCGGGACCCTGTACGGCTCCGTGGCGACGGCCAGGCCAACCCCCCACTCCGCCAGGCATTGGATCATCAGGTCCTGGGCCCGGCGGCAGAGGGTTAGGGTATCCTTGGTTAGGATTAACTTTTTAGGGTTAGGGTTAGGTTTTCGATAATTAGGGTTAACTTTTAGGATTAGGGATAGGTTTTAGGGCTAGTGTGAATGGTTAGGGTTAGGTTTATTGGAGGTACGGTTAGGTTTTTGTTGGTTACGGTTAAGTTTTTAGGGTTATGGTTAGGACTATTGTGTGTAAGGAAACTTCTCTGTAGGAAGTCATTAGAGAAGAAAGTTAGTTAGAGTTTTGATATTGCATAAACCGCGAGTGGAGTAGAGTAGAAATATTGAGGAATGAACAATCTTAGTGTTTCTTAATAATTTTCTAAACAAAATAAAATAAAGTGGTATAGTAGGGAGTGATATCAATACACACATCAATAGTTCATTAATATTCATATCAATAGTTTATCAATAGCTACCAATTTTGAGCGGGAAAAAAAAAAATTTTTTTTTTTTTGCGGCTACGGATTGTCGATGCTAAACCAATACGTCACGGCGTAGGAGGTTTCGGGGAGCAAGAAAAAATTTCCAAAAAGTGCTTAGAAATAGCAGGAAGATGCTTTTTCTCGGAAACGAAGGATTTTAGGAGAAAAAAGGAAGGGGTCGAAAAGAAGGAGAAGGACGCACAGATCAATTTAAGACTTGTTTCGGAAGATTAGGCCCCTCCTCGGCGCGAAGTTGCTGCATCGCGGCGACTTTGCGCCTCGTCGGCTTCGCCGACGAGTCCGGACCCTTGCTTCTCGAGCACAAAGAGGGTAGATAACAGAGTTGGGCAGTATCCGATGAAAAATTTATTTGAAGCGCCTTCGGATACAAGTTCTCTGTTCTTTTGTTTCTATTCGAAGTCGGATGAATCGCGAGCAGTTATTTGTATCTTTATTCGACGAGCGTCTGGTTTCGAGATTTGTATTCGACGTGCCTCCGGATGATTTTCTGGCTACGTCAGGATTTATTCGGATGGTCGATTGCAACGCCCCCATTTATTCGACGGATTTATTTGTAGATACTCGGCGTCCGCCGACCATCCGAACGATTTTAGGCGTCGAATAAAAATTAATTTCAGAATGTATTCGAAGGCAGATGTCGCGGCGAAATTTATTCGTAACTTTTATTCGATATCCGAAGCTCGATGTGGCCAGACGATTTATTTGAGGATTTATTCGGGACGAGTATTTGGCAGAGATGAAAATGAAATGTATCTTTTATTCGAAATTGTATTCGATGTTCGGATGGCCGACTTTTTTATCCGACGTTGCCAAACCATAATACGTAAATACGTACCACGGTACAGTGACTACCATTAATAATCGAACACTTTTTATCGTTTAAACTTTTAACGCTTGTTTACATAAATAAATTTTGATTATTTAAACAATTGTTTAAACAAATAAATTTTTGTTATTGAAACAAATGTTTACACCAGTACATTTTTACTAGTTAAACGCTAGCTTACACAAATAAATTTGTACTATTTAAACAATTGTTTAAACAAATAAATTTTTGTTATTGAAACAAATGTTTACACCAGTACATTTTTACTAGTTAAACGCTAGCTTACACAAATAAATTTGTATTATTTAAACAATTGTTTAAACAAATAAATTTTTATTATTGAAACAAATGTTTACACCAGTACATTTTTACTAGTTAAACGCTAGTTTACACAAATAAATTTTTATTATTTAAACAATTGTTTAAACAAATAAATTTTTATTGAAACAAATGTTTGCACCAGTACATTTTTACTAGTTAAACGCTAGTTTACACAAATAAATTTTTATTATTTAAACAATCGTTTAAACAAATAAATTTTTATTGAAACAAATGTTTGCACCAGTACATTTTTACTAGTTAAACGCTAGTTTTCACAATTAAATTTTTATTATTTAAACGATTGTTTAAACAAATAAATTTTTATTATTAAAACAAATGTTTGCACCAGTACATTTTTACTAGTTAAACGCTAGTTTTCACAATTAAATTTTTATTATTTAAACGATTGTTTAAACAAATAAATTTTTATTATTAAAACAAATGTTTGAACCAGTACATTTGTATTATTGAAACAAATGATTAAACTAGTACATTTTTATTACTTAAAATATTGTTTAAACAAACACATTTTTATTACTTAAACAATTTATGTCACGTTTTGCAGTGAGTAAAACTCTTTATAAGAAAAGGAAATGTCATTGGGTTTCACCATTGGTACTCTGCTGGATGTTAAGTTATTAAGACAATTTTATAAAGAACTCTTTAGATTATGTATTATGTACAGGTACACGTACATATGTAGGCATTGCATGCTATGGCATTTTTCTGTCTGCTCGTGGAAATTAAGAAATAAACTTTCTTCACAGAGTAAATGGCGAAAATTGTTATAGATTTTATTGGTAGTTCTTTGGGATGTAACTCCCTCGGTTCTACAATGAGTTCTGTCTCATCCTGGAGCTTCAAATCCTTTCCCCGCTTCTTCCTTCTCGTCTCGCTTCCTTAGCCAATAGGAAAATTGGGATCTTCTGGCTAGGCGTTGATTCGTCGGATGACTCGTCTTCCGGTTGCTGCTTGATGGTGATTGGCAGTGGATGGATCTTAATAGCGCACGCACGGGAGTGGGGTACGCATGAGGGTGAAGCCCCGCCAAAACAAGGGACGTGGGGCCATGTGGGACCGAACAAGAGAGAGGTCTGAGGGAGTTCCAAGAGGTCCTTGACTGAGAATTTATGACCTCTTGTCCTTAACTGATTCCGGACTTCGACTATCCCTAATTTATGTAGAATTGGAGAAGCTACTCTAAGAGGCTGCGTGACTTTCTCTAAATTCCGCAATTAGTCTCGCCGACTCGAATTTCGTCAAGGATCTCTATGGAACTCTCCCGGTCTTTCTTTACCTACTCTAAACTATCGCGCCCAAATAAAATACGTATGTATGAAATACGCGATTACATCTTATATTTAAATTTGCCTCTCCGCGCCATTAATCGATACTATATATATCTAACTATGTTCGCGTGGTCAACTGGCCACGCTACATAAGCAAGCGATCGCTAGTGTTGATCTCAACATTATTATAAATAGTTCAAGAAATCTTGTCAGGGTAGTATACAAAAATAGCAGACAATTTGAAACTATTGAATGATTTTAAATAATGTACTCAAGATAAGTGGGAAGAATTTATCCAGAAAAGTATTAAAAAATTATATAAATCTTCACCCAACAGAACCACTCCTGTCATTAAATATAAAAAAAGCGCAACAAAATATTAAATACACAATATCATTCACTTTGTAGATATTTTAAGTTTCTATACACGTGTGCTATCATTTTGTTCCGCCAGATATTGGCAAAAATGTTATTTTTGTCAAATAAAACTAAACAGGTTGGTAAAACCCAAATTGATTTTACTTATTCAATATATGTTATTAAACGTATCTTGAAATAGTCTATGGAAACAAATTTCAGTTGTAAAGTGAAAATAAATTAAAATCATGTATTGGGATTTGGGGTATAAATATAGGAGACGAAGTATTTGATAAGTTAGTTTTCTTTTATTATCCTGTAATATAAGATACATTGTTCGACAAACGATTATACAGACGTATAGTACTCAGCAATTTGTTTTTTTTTTTTTTTTTGGAGTATTTACAATGACGCCGATTGCGCTCCCATATCGTTTACTTCCTTAACTATTTACAAATTATTAATTGATGTTTATATTTCTTACACGATACCAACTGGAAACACTGCTTCATAGGTTCCAAATAGTATTCTTCCTCTCTGTTTTATTCGCTTTCACACATACTTCTGTCAATGTACATATACCGCCGTTACAAAAATTGGGCGCTGATATAAGCGATTTAATGAAAAAGTGTGGGAGACGTTCCAATGTGTTTCATACACCACGATTTTCGCAAAAAATCTGAAGACTAAATGATACGTACAAAGATAACGGATGAAAGGAGAAATTTTCATAAGTGAACGAAACTTGTTGGAAACCAGGGTTCTGCGTTACCGATCATAATCGTAATCGCGACATCTCCGTTTATAGTAAAGAACAACATATGTAGCAAAGCGTGCGAATCCCTCACTCTGTGTGTAGCCGCGTGCGAAGAAGGTCATTTATGTTTTACTCAGTCCGGTTCGAAGTGTAACGTACAATATATATATCTATAGACCACTAAAAGGAGTTCTTAGTCACTGCGTAATACCTGTAATCTACAACAGGTTATGGGCCCAGAGCCAGTATTAAGCTAAGAATTTTCATCATTAAATTGAGTTCTAATATTAAAAGAACGGCCACATTGTTCAGAAGGCACCGGCTCAACCGTCGAAGAAACATTTCGACGACCTTCACGACAAACTAAAAGTCGGTGAGTTTCGCACGTTGCTTTAGAATAAATAATAGCTGAAATCGTTATTTTGTTGCTACGGGTGGACGAATCAAGAGAAAATCATTATAAATTTCTCCTTCCAAACGAAGTATTCCATTACATAATACAATGACCTCCCAAACAAGTTCAACCACGCCGATAAATGTACTTGGTAATATACCATCAATAGATCCAAAATTAGACGGTACTTCAAATTATTCCACTTGGAAATTTATAATGAAAATGTCACTTATTGGGCTAGACTTGTGGGATTGCGTCACAGTACCAAATGGAAATACCATAGATTCAAAAAAGGATCAGAGGGCATTGGCGGCCATTTGCTTAAACGTTAGGTCACATTGTTATGTACACGTAAAGGACGCAACAACAGCCAAACTTGCGTGGGAAAAACTAGCAAAAGCCTACGAGGACAACGGCTTATCACGCATTTTAATTTTAATGAGAGCGTTATTCAAATTAGACTATGCAAATTTTGAAAGCATGAACCAGTACGTATCAGAGGCTTTAAATTTGTCTCAAAAACTTGCAGACATCGGTAGCCCAGTAGAAGACAAATTACTGGCAGTTATTCTATTGGCCGGTTTACCACCGGAATATAAACCGATGGTAATGGCACTTGACAGTTTGCAGGTGCAGATCACAACGGATCTGGTAAAAACTAAGCTATTGCAAGAAGATGTAAAAGTTCAGCTCGAAAATAACCCAAGTGACGTAGCATTCGCCATAAAACAGCAACAAAAGTATCACGATAAAAAAGCATTTCAGTTTCAGAAAAAACCTACAAAATGCTATGGTTGTGGAAAATTAGGACACATCAAGCCAAATTGCAGAAATTTAAAACCAGAGTCGTTAGGAGAAAATTCAAAATCTTCGAAAGGTCAAAGAAATAACAATTGGAGCTTATTGACTGCTTTGATGGCAAATACTAAAAGGGATGGTTGGTACATCGACTCGGGCGCCACAAACCACATGTCGCCAAATAAACATTGGATGAAAAATTATACTGCAGGAGAGAAACAAACGGTAACAGTTGCCGACAATAAAATTCTCCATACCACAGGAAACGGCAACGTAATTGTAAAAATCAAAGGTCAGTCAGAAAACAAAATTATTACTAATGTTTTACATGTACCTGATCTGAATGCTAGCTTGTTGTCAGTGAATAAATTAGCCAACAAGGGTTTTATATTAGTATTCGACGCATTTGGTTGCAAATTGTACAATAACTCCGATTTCCAAGCAAAGGGAGAAGTGTTGGTGACAGGAACTGTCGAAAACGGATTATACAAATTAGATGCAGAACCGTTAGTAAGTAGTGCATACAATGTCATATGCAACCAACAAACTCAAGAGCTTTGGCATAAAAGGCTTGGCCACCTAAATGATCGCAGTATGACGTTGTTGAGGAAAGGTTTGGCGTCCGGGATTCACTATAATGAGCGTATTAAAAAACCATGTATAACTTGCATCAACGGAAAGCAGACCAAATTACCATTTGACAGTAAAGGTCGGAAAAGAGCAGATGGATTTTTGGGAATTCTGCATGCCGACGTCTGTGGTCCATTTCCACAGATAAGCTGGTCTGGTGCACGATATGTATTTATTTTAGTTGACGATTTTTCATGTATGACCTTTTGTTACTTCCTAAAGCATAAGAGCGAAGTAACAACGGCCTTTAAGGAATTCAATGCCTGGGTAACGAATGAAAAAGGCAAAACCATAAAAATATTTAGAACAGACAACGGAACAGAATTTATAAATAAGGAAATGAAAGAATTTCTAAAGAATAAAGGTATCCGTCACCAAACAACCATTCCGCACACTCCTGAGCAGAATGGAGTAGCTGAACGAGCTAACCGAACGATAATTGAAAAAGCAACCTGCATGCTGCAAGATGCAAATTTGAATAAAAAATACTGGGAAGAACCAGTACGCACAGCTGTATATTTAAAAAACCGTTCGCCTTCAAGAGCAATAAAAGGCAAGACGCCATATGAAATATGGACCAACGAGAAAGTTGATCTAAGGCATTTACGCGTTTTTGGATGCAAAGCCTATATGCATATTGAAAAACAACAACGAACAAAATTCGATAAAAAGGCGAAAGAATGTGTCTTTGTGGGTTATTGCTTAGACTCAAAGGGATACAGGTTAATAGACTTACAAAACCCAAAGCGGGTACTAAAAGCAAGAAATGTCGTATTTATAGAAAACGAATTCCCTGCACAAAAAGAAGAAAAGGAAAATAGCAGCAGCACGATTAATTTTCGAGAAGAAAATTTGTTCTACGATATAATTCCTGATAGAACAGAGCAAGAAAACAACTTCCAGTCGGAGGTAGACGTACCTACAATGGAGGATAACGATTCATCTTCAACCTCCAACGAAGACATTAGTTTCGAGTCCGTAAATGATACTGATAATACAGTAGAATTTGAGATAGATAATCTTTCAACGCCTCTACCAGAGAGGAGATACCCAAAAAGGGAACGAAAGTCAAGAGAGTTTCCGGGTATGGCCAGACATCAGGCGTTCTTCACGGCAAATTCTGACCCAAAGTCCGTAGAAGAAGCGTTGTCTAGTCGTGAGAGTGAAAGATGGAAAAACGCTATGAAGAAAGAATTCGAAGCTCTTAAGAAAAACGAGGTATGGGATTTAGTTACTCTTCCAGAAGGAAACAGAGCCATAAAGTCGATGTGGGTCTTCAAGTCAAAAACGAACGAAGATGGTAAGGTAGTAAACTACAAAGCTCGCCTAGTGGCAAAGGGCTGTTCACAGTCCTTTGGCACGGATTTTAATGAAACTTTTTCGCCTGTTAGTAGATATTCCACTATTAGGACCTTATTTTCGCTTGCGTTACAATTAGACATGAGTATAGATCACTGGGACGTATCAACAGCATTTCTCAATGGAAAATTAGACGAAGAGGTATATATGGAGCAACCCAAAGGTTTCATCATCGAAAAAAACAAGGTCTGTCGGCTAAAACGCGCGATATATGGATTAAAACAATCTGCGCGAGTATGGTATAAAAGAATTCACAATATATTAATAAAATTAGAATTCAAGGCAAACATGAGTACCTCGTGTGTGTACTATAAAACGATAAATAATTCAAAGTTAATAATTTGTTTATATGTTGACGATATATTAGTATTTAGCAATAACGTACAAGAAAAAATCAAATTAAAAAATCAATTAGCCTCGGAATTTTCGATCAAAGACCTAGGTGAGGTAAAATCAATATTAGGAATCAGGGTAACAAGAAAAGAAAATTGTATTTATTTAGATCAAAGTAGTTATATAAAAGACATCTTACAGAAATTTAATATGGAAAATTGTGAACCAGCCAAAACTCCGTATGCGGTGGGAGTAAAATTAGAAAAGGCAACTGTAATAGATGATCGTCCATACCAGGAGATGATGGGTCATCTCAATTATCTGGCCCTGTGTACACGACCAGACATTGCCCATACTATAAGTTATCTTAGCAAATTTAATAATAGTCACAGTGAAGAGCATTGGTATGCGGCGAAGCGTGTTTTACGATACCTAAAAGGGACTATGGATCTTTGTCTAGCATACAGAAAATCCGGTATTGATGTTACGGGTTTCGTGGATGCAGATTACGCAAATGATAACGAGGATCGAAAATCTTACAGCGGATTTGCCTTCCTACTGGGTGGAGGAGCTGTAATATGGCAGAGTAAAAAACAAGCGTCAATAGCGATTTCAACGAGTGAAGCCGAATACATTGCACTCTCTGAAGCTTGTAAGGAAGCGAAATTTTTGAATAACTTTGTATATGAAATTACAAATAGGAAAATTCTAATAACCGTGTTTAACGATAGTCAGTCAGCGTTAGCGTGGGCAAACGAACAAATGCCGTACAGTCGCACGAAACATATTGATATTAAAAATCATTTCGTACGAGAAGCGGTAAAATCAGAAATTGTAAAACTACGCTATATAAACACAAAAGATATGATCGGCGATATTTTGACAAAAGCGTTAACAGCGGAGAGGCACATTAGACTCGCAAAAGGGTTAGGATTACATTTACAGATGTAGCGATTAGGTGGGAGTGTTGGAAACCAGGGTTCTGCGTTACCGATCATAATCGTAATCGCGACATCTCCGTTTATAGTAAAGAACAACATATGTAGCAAAGCGTGCGAATCCCTCACTCTGTGTGTAGCCGCGTGCGAAGAAGGTCATTTATGTTTTACTCAGTCCGGTTCGAAGTGTAACGTACAATATATATATCTATAGACCACTAAAAGGAGTTCTTAGTCACTGCGTAATACCTGTAATCTACAACAAAACTGCATAACTTGATGATAAATAAATAAATCTTACGTATAAGTATGTATGGCACTCGGCCTCCATTTTCCACGAAACTCATTTTGATCGACGATCCGCGGCAAGTTTGAAAGAAATATTTGTTATCGTATTTTTATTCTTTCGGTATGTCGTTTGCCATTCTTTTAAACTCGTTCGATTTGTACAAATATGTGAGATGATTTATTAATGAAAGTGAGGGTATGGGGGAACTGTGAACATTATTATTGTTATCGTTCTTAGCCTAACGTTCTTAGGATCGGCGTATTTCTCCATTCAAACGTTTGGTATTTTAAGTTAATGTAATAAAATTCAAATGCGACTGTGCAAATGCTACAGTGCTTTTATAATAAAAACGACAATTCATAAAATATATTTATATGTGTACAATTTAACATTATGTCAGTGAGTACTTGGCTTCTCTCCCTCTTTTTTAATAGACTGTTATGAACATTTTGTTGTACATAATCGAATGCGTCAAAAAGTGTAAAAGTGATGTTTATATAAATTTATAAAATTAGGAGCATTTGCTTGTTAATTTCCTTTTCGAAATTTCCACACTTTTATACAACAATATGATTGTGTAATAGATGCCCAATCGTTTGCGTATTTAATATTAATTTCTATAATTTCGAACGAAATGATAATTATGCTCACTGTCATCATCGTGTAAAATATTAACATCAGTTTCTATTAATCATACACGTGCGTACATTACACAAATAAACAAAACGGTACTAAAAATTAATGGATTGTTTGTGAAATAGACTTTAACAACGATGTAAATAAACTTTAATGCTATTGTTAATACCATTTAATTCGAGACATTGATCCTCCTGTACAAAGATTTACATTCAATGGAACGAGTAATATAGTGAATTCTATGAAGTGCATAAAAGTGTTCTTTCGGAATGTCGATAAACCATGATCAGTCTATAAGAAACTTTGATAGCACGTGTTTATGTGAGTCCTTACAGCTTTTGTTTAGACGAAAATGTTTCCAAAGTGAAAATAGAAATTTAGTCCTAATGTATCGATAACGTTTCTCTAACATTAAATATTACGTTATGTATCGTTCATATTATACAACGTTCAATCTTATATACAAGGTATTACAGAAGAGTTCGGCAACGTTTCATCTCGTTATGAGTATCAATGTCTGTCTACGACCCGTTAATAATGTTTTCCATCTGGCAATCATTTACCAATTAATAATACGTGCTTATCCTCGAGTGCTTACAATTAGTTACATTCGGCAGAATGTCGAGTCGAGTTTGAGTACAGTATGTACGCCGCGATATCTTATAGAATTCGCCGCATCGGAAGGACGGTAGAAGCAAATCCCTCCAATTCGATAACTGTGCAAATTGAACGGGCATAAAGTTATTTGTATCATTTCTCTTTCCTTCAAACATCCTTTCCGTCTAACACCTCATTCGCACCTTCGCTTGAGCAATGGACACACATTTTCTTTTGCATTTTTTTAGTTTTAGATTATAAAAGAATATTGAACATCAGTGGCCGTTTTTCTAGACAAAACAAAACTGAATAATCTAGAACAGAGCCGGGGAACCGACCGCCCAGAGCCGCCAGATCAGGGCAGTTGACTCGAATTGAGGGGAAACGTGTACCTTGTCTCTGCCAGTACCGGATCACAACAGATTATTACAACGGATTACAGTGGCAGAAGCGTGGGGTAATAGCGTCGTAGAAGGGGAAGGGTAGAGTGGAGGACAAGTCTTAATCTGGTGACTCTTGACCCACGAGACACACACTGCTTCTTTCCCCTGTTCTCGTTCTCAGTGCTTACCAGCGTCTTCCACCATTTGACTGGTATCGTATGATAGAAACAGCGTGCGACCCGCGTGCCGCCGCGCCAGTTCCCCGCCTCTGAAGATAAAGTCAAGCTAGGAGTGGTGCTGAAGAGTGGGAGGACCCGAAAATTAATGGCGGGGGTCAAGCAGAAGAAGTTCCCCGGCTATGATTTACGATCTAAAATAAATAAAAATTATATTATCAGTAGACTGCGGATCTCAATGCAAAATAAAAATTGTCTGCATCAATTGTCAGAAGTAGTAGCTGTATAGATGTTTCGTCCTTTCTTTAAAAATTCTAATAAGTTGCAAATGATATGTTGACATTCTTAAATTCTTTCAATGTTTCTACCGTTTTAAATTGCTCCATCTCGATCTTGTCATGAATGCATAACACCCGTATTGTAATGATCGGGTGTAACAGTAGACATTAAGTTGATGCAATGCAAAACGAAATAATTTAATTTAATTTTCTGACATTCGTGTAGTACAATACCCAAACATGAAAAATGACTATAAAGTTTGGTTAAAATTTAAATTAATTTAGATTTGAATGTTCTTCTGAATAAATTCACAGAAACACAAGATATTTAACCAAAATTGTATTAAAGTGAATGATATCTCCGGTGGAGTATTAAAATGATTCCCTTTGGAAACTACAAACAGCGCAGTAGATTTATTAACTCGGTAAGGTGGCCAGACGAGGTTTAGATTTTCCTGTTTGTTTCGAAAGCGAAAATCTATAAATTAGAATCTGGCTGGACACTTTCTTTGCAAAATTATTGCGTTAAATTTTCACGGCGGTCGACGAGTGCTTTGAATTTGGTTATATTTCTCTCTCAGGTATAGGGGAAGAAGCTAGAACGTAAGGACGCAAGGTCAAGAGATTTGTGGGAAGAAAATCTTCAATGGGAATACACGCTGGACCGGAACATGATAATAGTATACGGTCATGAAAAAGATAGTTCTTTTGTGAAAATGGATTCGACGTGTCGGTATTGTTAACCGCAGTATGCGCTTCTGTAAAATAACATTGGAACTACTTAATCCCGATAATGCTAATAGAAAAATTTTATCAGATTATAAGGGTGATTCAGCTAATGAATGTGCTATTTTATCGAGATATAAAGGTCACCTTGAGTTTCTTTAAAGGGTTCTTCCAAGGACTTCTTCAAGGTTCTTCAAAGACTTTCAAGGAATTTGAGCATTACTTGCATTAAAAATCATTACTAGAGAAATAATATCTATCTATCTCTAATCTATATCTATCTATTTATCTCAGTAACTATTCATTTTTCATCCCACATACACTTATAGTTTTGTTTATTTAGGATTCATTTCTCCCTTTGACCAGAAGATTACCCTTCACGATAAAGAAACTCGAAGGTGACCTTTATTTCTTGATAAAAGAGCAAAACGGAAAACAACTAATTATTCTACTCTTGATAGTATACAACTTTCATTTGAACCATTTTTTCATATACCAAATAGTTTACATATAATTTAGGTGGCACACTTAGTTGAATCCTGTATAGCTTTTAAAAGAAAACTTGCCGATACATACTTACATAAGATTACTTGTTGCTGTTCAATATGAATTTTTTGTATTTCACAGAAAACGAATTTTGTTATACTATATACTATATGTATACCAGAGTGAAGAAGGATAAAGGCACAGTTTTTTATCTTTGAAGAAATATTAACAACTTCAAGTGAGGCAATACGGAATAGCAATTGTAAGATAAAATAAATATAGAAAGAAAATACAGAAAGATATATACGTGTATTCACATATATGCCATATTTTCATACGGAGATTAATTTTCAAATCAGTAACTATCAAAAATTTGACTAATGGACATGTATTGGTGCTTATAATAAGTAGAAATACTATACAATAAATAATTCTTTTAGATAGACCTTACTTAATAATACACATATCTACCCGTTTAAAATCTAAACTTAATTTTTTTTATATTTCAAAATATGGAAAAATTTAATTCTAAAACTATTTCTAACGTTCAATTATCAGCATAGATTTAAAAACTGCCATTTGCAATACCTTCGGTGATTTCATTGATAAACAAATTAAGTAAAGAGTGTTTAAGATAGAATGTTTGGTGTGTTCGTATACATTTGAAAAAGTAATGATTGAATTTTATTATTTTAAATTTATTAGGTATAAGATTTGTTAACTACCTTAATATTTTATTAACGGTATGCACTTGTGATCTTGTTTCAATTTCATTGTGCAAATTGGTATACTCAAGGCATAACAAGTTTACAGATTAGAAAACTCTAGACAGAATTTTATCGCTACCTGCTCCAATGTTCGTGTCAAGTGACTCGACATAGTTAAGTTGTGTACCGACACTGATAGGGATATTTCATATATTAATATAATGTGCATATTTAAAGTCAAATAAGTTGCTATCGTCACTGTACACAATATCAAGCTAAAGTACTTAGCACAAGTACATTAGTATAGATTGATTATCCACTTGGGAATTATTAAAGTTTAATACTGAGCCGAGAGAGGAGATATTATTGAAACTGCGAATGTAGTTCCAAAATTATGTAGGTCTGCTGTGGATTGTTAGTTCAGGTTTGTGAACGTGTGTCAGGCAGAGTTTAGTGAATATAGATTTACGCTAATTTTAACAGAACGAAATCACGGAAAAAGATATTTGTTTAATCAACGATATTGATTTAGAGAGGAACCGACTAAGATAAAAGGACATAGATCGTGTGTTATAAAGGAACACTGTTATTAGTTATACAGGGTGTCCCAATAATATTGTACTTCCCCGTAAGGGGTGATTTCCAAGCTCATTTGAAGTGACTTTTTCCTTTGAGAAAATCGTCTCCGCGGTTTTGTTAAGGAGTTATTACCGAAAAACACGAACCAATCAGAGCGCGGCTACAGTGGACAGATTACAACTCGGCCAATGCTGACGCCACACTCAACGTGAGGCGCTGTAACCGCGTTCTTATTGGTACGTGTTTTTCGGTAATAATTCTTTAACAAAGCCACGGAAAACATTTCCACACAAGAAAAAGTTACATCAAATGACCTCGGGAATCACCTCTTTCAAGGAAGTACAACATTTTTGGGACACCTTTATAATCGAAGTATAGTATCAGATGCATAGTTGTTTGGCGATTGAAGTAAGAAACAGACTGATATCTTTTTAAAAAGGCTTACAGTTTTCTATGTCGAAGTTGTAACAAAATATACTTAAGCAATGCTATTCGAACAATTAACCCTTTCGGTACGAGTGCTCTGTCGCCGTGACACTCCGGCTGTACGAAGCGAAGCACACTGCGGACAAATGGCCTATTTTTGGGCAGTTCTCTAAAGGTCATTAATGTATATATAAAGGTAATTCTTCACAGAAAATGAAATTTACCAATATAATTAATAAGTTTAACAAGAAATTAACAATTTTTATTGAAAAAAATGTATTTATAAAAACTAAAAAATTAAAATAAATAAATAAATAAATTAACCATACGTAAAGTTAATAATAAGAAACTTAAACAAATTATAATAGTAGTAAACAAAATTAACAAACTTAACAAATCGCTACTCGCTATCCGACTCATTCTCAGTACTTTAAATGTGATCATAAAATAAAACATATATTAAAAACAAATTCAGAATGCGTAAAAATGATTATTATTTGATTATTAATAATAATTCGTGATATACACGAATATTGAATTTTTCTATAAAAGTAAATTCCGCACTGTGAATGTGGCGGATAAATGGCAAAATTTTCGACAAAAATCCAAATTTGTTTGGAAACAGAAAATTAAATTTAACAATACAACTAATATATTTAAAAAGAAAATTAAAAAATTTTCCACAATAGATCCTAAGCAAACAAAACTATAACAAGTAATATATCCGAATAAGAATCTCAGGATGTATTTTGCCGTTTTTGTTATATGTTAATTTGAAGTTTTATATGCAATTAATAAATAGAACCACCGTTGAAAATTTATACAAGTTTAATGTACATGTAATGGTAATTATTCACAAAAAATGAAATTTAACAATAAAATTAATGAATTAAAAAAAAAATTAACAATATGTATGTATAAAATTGATTGTTAAATGATTGTTCAATGATTAATAATATCAATTTCCTCCTAATATGTAATTTGCCAAAGGAATTTATCGTACATCGTGATATGCACGTGTAGTGAGATACATATGTATATCCCGCTTGTCCACACTGTGCGCCGCTCCGAAAATGCACACATAGCGCGTGGTCAGTTGTCTTTTGTATGAAGATTTTCCTAAACGTTAAATAAGAACTGTGTTTAATTAAACAATGTTTCCTCTAACAAGTGGCGTTTATAGTTTTAATATTAAAAGGCATTTATATAAAATCCGCCATTATAGATGGCGCTCGTGTATACAGGCTGTCACATGGATGCCGGATATATCCGACGCTCGTACACACACAGGTCATCAGATGGATGCCGGATATATCCGGCATTCTTGCCGAAAGGGTTAACAAAAAAGAAGTTAGTTTTAATAATGCACATATATGCCTCATAATTTTATTTTAATTCTTATTGTGGCCTAATTCCGGGATTTACATATTGTGTTGCAACACCAGAAATTATACTACAAGACGATCAAAGGGTGTACATATTTTTAGCGAAATTAACATTTTTTTGCAGAGAGTTTTAAACGTAATTTTTGCCAATCTAAGAAGGCAATTCCAAATATCGTTTGACTCAATGGGTACTTGTTGACAATTTTGCAAATTCAAATTAGAAATACAATTGTTGTAAAACTAAACTTCTTACATCTCTGCAGGTATGAAATTCAAGATATTCGTCATTAATTCTTTTTAATGATGCATATGCTCATAAATTTAATTTAATTATTAGACTGCGGATTTTTATGCATTTACGAAAAATTGGCCGAGCGTTAAATAAAACAGTAAAAGATTAGAACAATCTAAGAAGATCGATACGTTTTTTTCAATGTATCAAAATTATTAAGGGATGAAATACATTTTATACGATTCCTGCTTCTCATAATCGATGAAGAACATGTTCGTTTTGAATAAAGTTTCGCAGTCTAGTAATTATTTAATCTTCAGTGTTTCATCTTCCCTTATTCTAGTATGTTAAGATGAAAAATTTTATCAACAGATAAAGCATTCTCTAAACAGAACATGTAATTTCATAAAATAATTTTTACTTCATATTTATAACAATTTGAAAAAGGGAGATTACTTGTTTGAATAGTAGAATTTTACAACTTCTTTAAACAAGTTCCGTTGTCAGACCGTATAACGTCTTGAAGCAGCAGAGAAGCGTACGCCATCAATCCTATCGTTAAAACTGAAATAACGTAACGAAGCTTCTAAAACATATTCCTTACGTTCTGATATCAAATTTTATGCGACGTATAAACGAGTACGTTGGTACTATAAACTTTCCTTTACTGTTTACTTCGATAGCTATGTTCGCTTTACTTCCGGACCGTCTGCAGTTTCAAGAATTTTATTGGATACTCTGAATTATTTTGAGGAAAGAATTTTGGTTCACCGAACAAATTCGACGAAGTTGTCCTTAAAAAGAGTAATCTTAATTGCTTCAGCTTAGATTTAGTTTCACCTTATCCGAAAGACGAATGGTTCCGATTGCTATAGAAAACAAATAAAGTTCGTTAAACAAATTTCGTTAAAAAAATATTGCAACAATCTAGCTGGACTACTCATTTTAAAGATAGAAGCCTCTACTTTTGCCATCCATCGTTCATTTTTATTTAAGATATTTTTGTATGTCACAATCGCTCGTAAACTGAAAATATCTGTGGTCTCCAATATGTTGCAAATTGAAACGTCTGAAAAAACATTGACAAATTGTTCCCGCGACTGAAACCGCTGTAGATTTAAAGATTGAAGTTTCCTCTTTACAACGAATGCTTAAACCTTGATTTACGATTTTTTTCTAGCCGATTTACTGAAATTCGAATGGAAGGTCTATTGCCATCTCTGCAATAATACAAGGAACAATATCCTCACACAATGAAACTCATTACTCATTTTTGTTTTATAAAAGAGTCAGAAGAAAATCGTAAATTAAGTTTGAAGCAGTCGTTGTATAAGGGAAGATTGAATCTTGAAATCTGTAATCGATTCATTCAGAAAACAAAATTTTTTATGCTTTTTCAGACTTTTCAATGTATAGCATTTTCGACCAAAAACTCGTCCTCAGTTTTTCACCTCTCATATTATGCACAAGTATCCTAAAAAGAAATGAATGGTGGTCCGCGAAAGTAGAGGCTTGGAGCTTTAAAATCAGTCCAGGTATATGTATTGCTGTACTATTTTTTTAAACAAAATAATCCAACTATTGACAATTTGTTCATGTACTTTTTTTACTGTATTTATATAAAATTATGTTAATCATCGCATAAATGGATAAAGAATCAGTACATAAATAAACACGGCCACAACTGTTTCAGAATGACTCTGAATGTACTATATGAGGATTAAGATTGTTTCACAAGTGTGCCTGTCACAAATCTTTAAACTTAACGAAATCATCGATATGTCCGCTGATTCGTTGTCTCCACTGTTACGAGATTAAAAGGGAAATTACTACTCCTGGTAGAGTAGTTCCAATCAAAATTAATGTGGGAGCGCGAGCGTTCCCTCTCGAAGGTGTCTCGATGCGACGTTTCGGAACGTTGCGATGGAAAGCTTCGAGAAGCATGGCGACCGTTACGATCATGGAAAATTCGAGAACTCGGAAAAACAAATAAAATGCTCAGAGGTGCCGGGCCTCGCGGTCTTTTGTCGCCGAACCACGAGCGTGAGAGGTTGATTGTATCGTTGATCATATTTTCTGGACATTTTATAATAAAATTTTGTTTTATTAAACAATTTGTTAGCCCATTACCCGTCTCAATCCTACATTAATTAGGCGATAACTGAAGCAATTATTTGAATGAATACGGTAAGAGACTCAATTACTGTACCTACATTAATCAGACGTATTCTTAAAGCATATGTAAGTAATGAATATTAAAAAATATGTATATATCAACTGATTTTAATGGAAAAAATGTAATATTTCTTTTTTATATTCATTATGCTTTAAAAATAAGTATAATTGATATAGGCGCACAGTAATTCTTACCGTCACAGTAATTGGGTCCCTTACCCTGTTCGAAATGAAAAATGATCCTTTCGTAGTTTAAAGAAATAGAGAAGAACAGTCGGCCATATACAAAGAAAACAATCAGTTTCACTTGAATGTGAACGTTACAGAGAATGATGTAAGCAATGTGATAAATATAGACCACTTTTAACCCTTATTGCTTCGATTATTTTTTCGTACCACCGAGAAAAAGGAAAACATATTTCTAGATTAAATTTTTATTTTTACTAAAGATGGCCATTTCATTAGCATTGAGATTTTGTATGTGAATAATGTTTAGAAGAGATGCTCGATTTATTCGGTGGAATACTTTCCGACAGAGGTAGTATAATTGTGACTCACTTATAAATTGTCGAAATGTCGGCACCTAGAAACGCGCGTATGGTCTTTCACAATGATATCGAATGAGTGTGAGGAAGTTTGCTCGGTTAGCTGGGTTGAATCGGTGGCTGGATGGGCTGGTGCAAGTACCAAAGTAAAGTTTGGCTTGGTTACCGTCCGTGATCCTCCATCGAATCACCAACGGAGTGATAACGATAACTCTAGCAACTGCTCAAGCTAATATCGATTGTTATTAGACGCCGCCGTACGAAATTCGCTTGCCAATTTTGCTGCACAGTCGAAACCAATGGCCCGATGCTAGGCGATCCAAAGATTGGGACTGTGTCGATTGTTTTATCGGTCACTTGTTTCTTCTTCTCCTCCTTTCCAATGCGAAAAGATCTCAGCATTTCATTCGCTTACATCTTATGATATGTTACAAGAAACAGAAAAAGGTCACTTCTAAGTCACCACTACACACTATGTTTTTTCGTCGGACGTACCGAGCAGATGCCACACACTATTTTCAGGATTGCAGAATAATCGTTTATCCTTTATTGTAGGCTCGTTGGAATTAACTCCTTTTGCAGATTAATCGTGCAACATACATAGCTGGTATTTAAGTTTGGCGTAGTTTAAGTGACATAGCGCATTTTACCATACTATGTTACCGTCATCAAGGTAATCTTAGCAATCTATTGCAGTATGAATTTTGGATGACTAAAAAGTTTGCTTGTTAGTAGGAAAATGTCAGAATGTTGAGCACATATTACCTCAATAATTTTGCCGTGTGTCATAAGATTGATCGATTATAAGTAAAATGTTGATAAATTACTGTTTGTATTACGTGCACTGTGTTTTTATTGGATTTCCTCGTAGCTAAAATATCAGAAATTAATCGAATATTCTTCGATTTGTAAAAGTAATATTTTAAAAGTTACCGGCAAGGAGAAGGAAGGAAAACAATTGCATTGTTATAATTTAGCAAAAAGTATTACGCGAGTGTTCTGCAATTTATGCGATCTGCATTGTACTCGACGAGGACAACAGTATTTTACAGCTAACTGTAACAGACTATACATTACGCACTCCATAATCTCATAGTCTATGACAAATATCAATATTAAACAATATGGGTAGTTTCATACGCAACACTCTTAAAGATTAGTGCTTATGTTGTAACAGTACTTTAGTTATTGTTCTTGAGCACAGTAGTGGAATGTGATTTCATTTGTCACAGATAATTTCTGCGTCTAGTCGTTGGCTCGGTGGAATATTTATACTAGGAGTGATCGATTCCATTCTCATAATTGTTATTTGATTATCGATCACGGTATTGTGGGCAACCTGCGAACTTATAGTACAAACAATTTGTTAAAAGTATTATAGAATATAAAAACTTTCGAGTAAAAATCGATAATAATGGTAGATATGTACAAAAGTTAAAGTTTCCTTGAAAAATTGAACTTTTACAGATTACGGGTATAAAAGCTTACCGAATTCCCTTCCTCGTAGAAAATTCATCCGTTACGGTATTAGATTTATCAGCGCTTATACGTTAAAATTCGTACAGGTAACAGTTTTTGTTTACGGCAGTGGTGGAGAATATTTCAATCAAATCGTTTGTACGTGAACAATCGTTTAATGCGTAGAACATGAGAAACACTGGTACATGTGTATACGCATGCACATACGTATTTTATTACATAGAAACGTTCCATCTCACGGACTAGACACAGAAATTAATACAGTTATATTACAAGTAAGAATGTTTTTATTTTGCGAATGTTTAAATATGGAGTTACAAGGTTTATCTGTGTGGGGATGTAATGTAAAAACATTGAGTCCGTTTCAATGTAAGTTGGTATGTCATTTCCGAGTGCCGAATAGAAACAACTATGCAGCTGCTGAACTCACATTAAAAAGAAAATCGTTCGATATTGTTATATCAGCGATATTGTTATATCACTTTTATATCAGCAGTTAGAAAATATTTCATTTGATTTCTCATGTCGTCATTCATTTTCAAAACTGATGTACAGTAACAAAGTTCGTTAAGAGCAATCTTGAATTAACGTAGAAACGTTTGTAGACAGTTCTCGAAATTCGTGGAACATTTAGGATACACTTCGTGCACCTTCAAGACATCCTACTTGCTGCTAGAACTTCTACGGTACCATTACCGGACTTATCAAACATGGTGCCGATGAGTATACTAGCTCTATATGCTTAAGCTTGAGCTCGGTTTACACGGATATCGCCATTTCGATTGGTTGACTGAAACAAATGAACTTGGCTGCTATATGTTTTCGATATACCAATTGATCGGTGTAATTGGTGGTACAACTGAAAAGGGGGCGATTCTACGTAATAAAATAAGTCGAAAATGTAGAATAAAATTTGTTCACACGAGGCTTTGTATTCGAGAAAATTGTCTTTGAAAACCCGTAAAGTCCGCGCGCCTAGCATTTGCAGAGAGTAGAATCGGTCGGTCGTGAACAGACCTGTCACATGATACCTATTCAACAGAATATGACATAATTTCATTCTACATTTCCCACTTATTTTTTAAATGTGGAATCACCCCTTTTCTTATCGTAACACAAAAGTTGAAAAGTAATTGTAAAAAAAGTTTGATGTTAGTTTGTAATTGTGAAACATTGTATTCGATAAGAGCGACAAGATTGAAATTGACTGGGATAAAGAAGCACTTTTATGTTAATCTCGGAACCGACATTGCACTTACGTACTTTCTTTGAAATCTCTGTGTTTCTCGTGTGCAATGCGAATACATTGCTTGTATTTTGCGTTTCGCTCGGAATTATTTCTTCGGAGCAGTTAATGTACAGTCGAAAATAACTCTGCACGACAACGCTAGTTAAATATCTGTTATTTAAATGAGTGTTTAAAAACAATGGATTCCTTGATTCTCTAGAATAGTGCTGGGCACGTTTGGGGCCCCTCGAACGCTTGCTTCCCCCATCAATCGGTCTCGCGTTTTCGTTGCCCCACGGTAACGGCGCTCACTGGAAGGGGATAGTGGGCGGGCTATGGTGGGGATGATTTTGCCTGAATTGAAGCAAACGTGCCCGGCACTGGTCTAGAAGGAGTATTCTCTTCCCGAGAAGATTCAGTCGGAAAGACGATTGAAAAAAATTGTTCTTGCGATCAACACGAACGATGAACTTTATCGAACGACTTTTCGCTATACGCTGAAGCACGCGCGTGCACACGTTATATCGTTATAATAGAACGAGTATTACTCTATTTTTAACATACACATATCTTGCGTTTCATCTATATCCGCCGGGTTACTTTTCACATTGTTGCCTAGATCAAGCATACTTGTTCGGACTACAAGAAGTGTAAAGTTTTACATCTCCGTATTCTCCTCGGTCTCTTCGTCAACTTTCGGCAACATGTAAACACTAGGAATCGACGGCACGTGATCCTCGAGCTTCAGAATCGGCTTGCAGTCTCTAGTGACGTCTACCTGATTGAAACAGTCCTTTAAGATATTGATTTCGTTCTCGTGGGCGAACAGACTGGTAGGTGGATCTGTTCCGCATATGTCGTTCTCGTCGTTGCTGTTCCTGTGGCACAGGTTGCCAGACGGAAATTGTCACGAGGTCAACGCGAAAGGATCCGTTGACAGCTCGTCCACACTTGGACTGGCTTTGATCGGCTCCGGTTTTTCCACCTGATGGCTGAGCCTATGGACGATCTCATCATGGAGGATGTTGAAGCACATCGCGGTGATTGCGATCCCAGACATTATGTAGCAGGAGCAAAACCAAATGGTTACGTTCCTCGACTCGTAAAGATTCTGACGGGGGTAGGAACCGGGAACCATATCGCCGAACCCAATCGTGCTCATGCTCATGAAGCAGAAGTAGCTTGCATCTGCGATCAAATAAGAAACAAGACGGTTAAATGCACAATATAACCCTTTCATTGCTGGCGTAATCTTAAATGAAAATCTATCGGTTCTTCAATCCAAGTGCCTTCCGATTCTAGATTTAAGGGGGTATTTTGGTTTTGAACTTTCGAAGAATCCATTTTCTTTAATCCTTAACATTAGGATTACGAAGCGTTAAAATGGGATACTTTACAATACTTTATAAAAATAGCAAGAATTTATCTATTAAATTTTGAGCCATTATTACAATAATATATGCCCAAAGAAATAAGTTTGTTGAACAAATTCTCATAGATGCATCGGTACAATCTCAATAATTGTACATTATTAATATTACAACTGAATATATTAAAAATACAATTCAATTCAATTCTATCGAATATTCATTTCAGATAAATCGTCTAAATGCACAAATGTTTATATCATTAAGGGCGAAGGGTAGTCACGTGACTTTTTCAGAGTCAGCAGGTCGGTAACTGCTGTATAATTTCCGTTCACAGTCTTCAGACACAGACTTAAGATCCGTTTTGGTTTGATCCGACGGGTCGTTGTCACATGTTTTGCTCTGCATTATCGATATTATGAATTCTGACGCCAGAAACGTGTTTCAAGTTTTTGGCTTTATTTCGCAGAGAATCAAGACAAAAAATAGCTCAATTTGTTTCTGGAGATATTTTCTAGCGTGCGCTACTCTCGATTTCATCCAGAAAACTAATCCAATGGCATAAAAATGCTTGGATTGCACGGCATGTACATTGTGCGGTTTTTGGTCTACTTCTAATATTTATATTGCCAAATATCTGCATAGTTTCGTCTGTTCATGACCAGCGCGTTAGATTGAACACTCCTCTTTAGAGTGAGCCCTTCCCCAGTGAAAAATATTCTCATATAAGGACGAAAAATTGAGACACGTAAAATCATGTTCCGCCTAATTTTGTCGGTAACGTAGTCACTCTACCTCATTGTGAATTACGGAGTCTTGGCTCTTAATAGTTACACATTAAATAATTATATTAAACGCGGAGAAATATTACAAAAATCAAAATTGAAAATTCCTCCATTTTGTAAATAATCAAGATTTTCAATTTATTTTGATTCGGACTTAGTCACATTTATGTGTACTGATTAAATATAATTCATCATTTTTTGGTTTTCAATCAACAGAAGCAAAAGGACCAGAATCATGGCAACGCTCAACAAATATTTTCTAAAACATACTTCATAAAAATGTATATAACTCGTCATTTTTATTGTTTTTGATTTAAAGAAAAAAACAATTTATGTACTTCAAATACCCATAAATGTGTGCGCAAAATCGTAATGTAAAAAGTATAATAGTTCTGCTGAAAAAATTTCTTCCAAAAATAAGTTAATTTTGGGATTTTTCTAAAAAAGTTTGGCCTCATTTTCTAGAAACATTTTACAGGTATCAAAATCTCAATTTTGGAAAAATTGGACTCTTTTTGTTACTGATTTTCAACACACAATATTGCTATTAAAATAAAGGACCACAGTGTAATGTCCCTATAAATATATGGGAGAGAAAAATTTTCCCACGATAGTATGACATGATATAGGAGTAGATATATCGTTGAGACATTACTAATGTAATGACAAAACTTTATTGGTTTTACTTATTTTTTCATGAGATTTTCACCACTATAGTTGTGACATTTTACTGAACATAAGGAGGCCAAACTTAATACGATTTGGATCATATTTATTTGTTTAATTGACGATGTAGCATAAGCTCGATTATCCGAACCGATGCTATCTGAATTCTTTATTGTCCGCATTCAATCAGTAAATCAGTAAATATTTCATCAGGTAATCGTTTTTAATTGGAATATACTAATCTCTATGAAAATTAGAAATTCACTTCCGTGGTAGGTAAGGCACGTTAAATAATTTTTGACATTTTCTGATGCATATCGTTGACTATATATCCCTTTTGAGGCAATGCGTTTCGTTCGGGAAAAATCGGTATTCTCTTTTGCAACGTACCCACAAAGGACCAGTCGTCCAACTTGTGCAGAGTAAAAGCGCCTGCCACAATGTAGCACAGTATTGCACCGAGACAAATGCTGATTGGTGCGAGTATAGTAACGTTTGGCCTGTCACCGGAGCCAAGACTCGACACTTCGTCCTTTGGGCTGGCCTTAATTTCCACTGTGCTCGTGAACGTTGACGCATTTGCGCGGACATAAAAGGGCTCCTGTAACTGCAATTGCTGTTGCTGCTGAGCCAGTTCTTCCTGCTGCCTTTTCTTCCTCATTCGCCTCTCCTTCTCCTGGGCCCATGTCAATTTAAAAGCAATTTTAAGATCGATCTACCAAGAAAGTGCCTTCACTTTCCCGCACTGTTTTGCAATATTCCTTTCCAAATTTATCTTATCAAGATCAACATGGAAAGATAAACTTTGTGTACACGGATTTGCAAATAAAAAAATACACAAATTATTCGAGGATTACATACATCTAGAGACGCCAAAGGAAGGGTTATACTTGAGAATTGTTTCGTGAAATTTCGCTCAAACAAATTCTTCTATGCTTCTATTATTATCATTATTCAGTTTTTCAATGTGGAAAATATTTTCATTTACGATAAACATTAATGCAATGAAAAAACGAAGAAATAATTTTTCATTAAAGTTAGGTTAGCACAAAATTTTCGAGTTTGAGGTCATTTCAAGGTCATAGTATAAAACACTGTTGAATTCATCTCGACGTCAGCAACAATTCTATTATGTCCAAAACATGTGGTGCCATTTAAAAAAGTCAAGGTGACCTTTACTTTTTTACGTAAAGAGTATTTTTTTAGATTTAAGAATATGCGGACGTGTAACTCGCCAAGTATTGACAAACTTTTGTCTAAAACCATTTTTTAATTGCACTATCGGAAATGCCTAAAAAATGGTGACATAACTTAACGGGGGGACCCTGTATATATGTATATTGATCAAAATAATATATGTATGAATATGATGTAGGTGCCTTTTTAACATTACGTAAATAATAAGTGTTGTATTTCATGTATTTTAAAATATTTAATCTCTCATTTGCTCTACTTATCAGTTATTGTTCCTCTGAGAAATATAACTCCACTTTCCTGCTGTACCACAGTTTACATTCACTCTGTATAATAGTGAAGATATTCATATTTTACCGTGCAAGAGAAATGTATCGCTTTTCGGTCTCATGAGGATTGAACATCATACATCTTTTCATGCATCAGTACCTAGAGTCAGTCAAAAAAGTCTCCGTACACCGTACAAGAATTTATTTAATGTTGCACAATTTTAAAGGAAATGGTAATAAATAAATAATTCTTGCGTTATTATGTTCACTAAACATAACATTTATTAACAGTGCAACAAAAGCTATATTACATTTATTTGTTAACAAATAAACAAAGGAAAAAGTAAAACTCAACGAAAACGAGGTCAAAAAAGTCTCTGTACATGTAACACTATTATTCATAATTTGTTAATTAGTGATCAGTTGGACCGCCTTTTAATTTTATAATTTCTTGCATCCTCTTTGGCATTGTTTGAACTAATTTTTGTATTGTACTTGGCTGAATATTTTCCCATTCCAACAATATATTAGATTTTAGGTCTTCCTTGTTTTTTATTGTGTATTTTTTCAAATTTCTTTTTATTTCTCCCCACAAATGTTCGATTGCATTAATGTCGGGAGATTGTGGAGGTGTATGCAGCTGTTTCGGGACATTGTATAATACCCATTCCTTTACTTTCTTAGCCATGTGCTTAGGGTCGTTATCCTGCTGGAAGATAAACGACTCTTCAAGATGTAATTTTCTGGCACTGTTTTTTAAATTTTCTTTCAAAATGTTCAAATATTTATGCTGATCCATTATACCGTCTATAAAGACTAAATTTCCCACCCCTGCTACACTCATACACCCCCACACCATCACGCTCCCAGATAGCACGCGACGTCTTAAAGACGTCTGTTTTACGTCCATTTTACGTCTGAAAGTCTTACGTCTGGAAAAGGCGTCTTTAAGGCGTCTTATTTCAGACGTAAAAACGACGTCCCGAAAAAGACGTCTTTAAGACGTCTCGTTTCAGACGTAAAAACGACGTCCCGAAAAAGACGTCTTTAAGACGTCTCGTTTCAGACGTAAAAACGACGTCCCGAAAAAGACGTCTTTAAGACGTCTCGTTTCAGACGTAAAAACGACGTCTTATTTCAGACGTAAAAACGACGTCTTATTTCAGACGTAAAAACGACGTCTTATTTCAGACGTCTTTAAGACGTCTTTTTGGAGTCGTCATTTTTACGTCTAAAATAAAACGTCTTTTTCGAGACGTTTCATTTCAGAGGTCTTATTAAAAATCTTTAAGACATCGATGTCTTTTTCAAGACTAAATATTTCGGTTCTTCATAACTGTTTTAAACAGAACCGATCAATATAAGAGTTGGAAACTGTTATTCTCAGTACCATTTTGCTCCCTGATACAAATATAATGGGTAATCTTCCATTACCACCCATTGAGGTGTTACCCCCTGGCACGTTGCTGTTTTTTTTTTATGTGGGTAGTTCGCCGGTAGCCCTATCGTCCCACAATTTGACTGGCTTTATACATGTATATATAGCACAACTGCAATATAATGTTACAATTGGCTAGGACAGATTTAATTGTAGTAAGTGTATATATGTACAGTAAGTTACACTTCACCGATTTCGATGATTGTTAAATGTTATGTATAAAGGTCAGTTTTAGAGATATTTGCGAAAAACTTTATTACTGTATATATACTACTGCAAGAAATCCTGGTCAGCGACGTCGTCGTTGGAAAATGCGGTAACATATACGGAAAAAATGCGGTAACATGCATAGTGTATAGGCACACAAAAATTGTTCAAAATATTGAGTTACAATATATTTATATAAATTGTTTTCAAAATCGGTAAGGAGCATCCTTATTCATGCAACAACTGCCATATACAGGGTGGCCCACATAACTCTGAACAACTCAATATCTCGAAAACTATGCCATCGATTTTAAAGTTCTTAGTCTTAAATTGCATGGAACTGAAGGGGCTTTCTGACTACATAAACGTGAAGTGGCCTCCCTTCCCTTTTAACGAGGGAGGGGAGGTACATTTATAATTTTAAATGGAACCCCCTATAAAACGTTACATATTTAGATTCTACAGGAAAAAACAAGTCAATTTTGTCGGAAACATTTTTTTGTCAGATACTTCCATGATGAGATATAACAGTTTGAAGTTTCGAGTTGTAGGTACTTGAAGCGCTCGGAAATAGCGTTATGGAATTATACGCGCTCGAGTCCTTTAATTCGATGTGGCGGCCTGTGCAACGAGCACACCGACGAACCACCAGATACATAGTATGCGCGGCGGCGACCATCCTCGGGAAACGAAACACGCGAAGATCGGTTCCGAGGTCGATCGTCGTTTGTAAAATAATCGAATGGCGAGACAAAAGTTCGGACAAACGAATGCAAACGACGAACATTCGCTCGCGTACGCTGGAACAGGACGGTCGACGATCCGTACAAATAACGAACCATACATATCAACGAGCCTCATTTAGTCTCATTTATTTCACCCGAGATCCACATAGACAAGTAAGTATTTTTATTGCTATTATTTGTTACCATTAGTGTTTTCTCTTACGCTTTTTCGCTATATATTTTTTTTTATATAATCCTGTGAACTACAATACAGTGAAATCTCGTTGTATGTACCGCCGTTATTTTTACCTACACGAATACGAAATCGGACAATGTTGTGGCCGCAACGGCTCTCGAGCTTCTTCGTTGGAAACGTAAAGTTGGCACTGTTATACAACGAGATTTCACTGTATTCAGTCATGCTACACAAATTTTGACTGTATTTTCCAATTCTAGGCAACTACAGAATGGAGATGAAAACGTGGACAGTGGTACAATTTATAGAGGATGGCAGCGTAGAGGCTGTTCCGTCCAGGTGGTTAGAGGGCGAGAATTGTTATTGGCCACCGTACCAAAGGGCACGTTTAATCACAGCCCTTAAAAAAATGGAGGCCAGTAGCAATTTATGGTCCAAATATAAAGTAAAAATTTTTAAAAATAGCACTTTCGGTAAGTTACAACTATTATACACCATAAATGTACAATTTAAATTTAATTTTAATTTTAATTTTAATTTTAATTTTAGTTTTAATTTTACTTTTAAGTTTAACTTTAACTTATTTAATATTAAGTTTATGTTCTGGCGAGTAGGGTGCGGCGTTAGATGTAATTAGGTTAAGAGCGATTTAGGTTTAAGTGAGGGGAAGGGTATGAATTTGTAACCCTGAGGGGATCAAATAAACTAATTGATTGATATTAAGTTTATGTTGTATTATTCGTTTAATTTGTTTAATGTTAATTTTAAGTTTATCTTTAAATAGTATTATTTGTTTAAGTGTGTTTAATTTTAAGTTTAACTTTATGTAGTATTATTTGTTTGAGCTTGATAATAAAATGAATATACTTTGAACTCGTTTTTCTTTAAAAATTTTTCTCTCCCAATCCCTAATTAATCCCTATTTAATCCCTCTTTAATTGCATTTTACTAAAATTTATGAACGTCTTAAAGACCTCTGTTTCGAGACGTCTTAAAGACGTCTGACAGACGTTTTAAAGACGTCTAACAGACGTTTTAAAGGCGTCTGACAGACGTTTTAAAGACGTCTGACAGACGTTTTAAAGACGTCTTAAAGACGTCTAACAGACGTTTTAAAGGCGTCTGACAGACGTTTTAAAGACGTCTTAAAGACGTCTAACAGACGTTTTAAAGGCGTCTAACAGACGTCTTAAAGACGTCTAACAGACGTCTTAAAGACGTCTAACAGACGTTTTAAAGACGTCTTTAAGACGTACAGTTTTATAACAAAGACGTTCCAGAGACGTTCACAAGACGTTCGGAAGACGTTCGTAGGACATTCAAGACGTCTTTAAGACGTCTGAATGTCCATCGACAGACGTCTTTAAGACGTCTTTAAGACGTCTCTGTGCTATCTGGGCTGGCGCCTCCTTATTTAAACGATGGGAGTTTTTTGAGTTTCATCTGTTCATTTGGTTTTCTCCACACTTTAACATTTCCCTCCAAAGTAAAAATAGTGAATTTACATTCATCACTAAATATAACATTATTCGAAAAGCTTTGATCCTTATTAACGTGTGCCTTCGCAAATTCAAAACGTTTTCTTTTATTAACTTTACTTACGAACGGTGTTCTCCTGGCTGTACGACTATTGTATCCAGCTTTTCTCATAACATTTCGAATAGTTTCAGGCACTACTTTTATATTATAGTCATTTTCTATCATACTGGCCAATATTGGTGCACTCGTTTGTGGATCACAACGAATTGTTCGTAGGATTGCACGTTTATGATTAGTATCTAATTTTTGTGGTCGACCTGTACGTTGTAAACTTTGAATAGATTTAGTTTTTGCGTATTTCTCAAGAATATATTGTACCGAAGAATGTGTCCTTTTTACTATTTGACCTATTTTTCTAATGGATAATGAATCTTCTCTTAATTTTATAATTAAATCTCTGGTCGCAAGTGGTACTTCCATTTCGGAGAAATTTTTTCGCGAAAACGTCTTTTATTCTTGCTAACAGTCAAGCAACTAAATTATACTTGACCATAGAGTGTTTCCTTGAGAGTTATTTGTAAACATTCAGCTGAACCGTTAACAAAGGAAATAAATTTACACGCTCACAGTCTCTGTACGGAGACTTTTTTGACCTCATTTTTGTTATGCTCGTCATTTTAGTTCGTTTATTTGTTAACAAATCCATGTAACATCTTTTTGTTTGCACTAATAATTAATGTTATATTTCTGAATATAACAACGAAAGAATTATTTATTTATTACCATTTCCTTTAAAATTATGCAACTTTAAATAAATTCTTGTACGGTGTACGGAGACTTTTTTGACTGACTGTATATACATATGCCTAAGGAATTTACGTGTGCAAGACTCTCCACTATTTTCTTTTTTTTCACGATCGTGTTGAATTCCTCTAAAATTAATAGGTTATCACATTGTTTTACTAAAACTTCCAATAATTTCTAATAATCTTTAAATTGTAATATATTCATTTATAAACAGCAAATATATTTCCTTGTCCTTTCGTTCCTGTACGAGTGCAGAGTTCATGCAAAATCTGTATCTATTTGGGATACAAATGACTTCCACCTATCAAGACATTGTTAATTGGAAGAGAGCAACAAAGCAAAGAGCAATATATGTATTGTATATGTATGAAAAGTAAAAAATCTTTAATCAATGCTCGTTTGAATTCGAATAATATGGAACTTCCAGAGTTTAGATTCGGGACAATGTAATAGTTAATTGTACCTGTACTATAGATGTGTTTCATTTGACATTTTACGAGAAATATTCTATCAATTAATGTTTCTTCGCTCACCTCCATTCTTCTTTCATCGTAGCAACAATAGCCGCAATTCGAACAAAGGCAGCAGCAAAGAGCACGTGTAAAGACACCTCTGGCACATCTGGATAACAGACCTCCGGCGCTCGATAGGTAAACCACAGTCAACGGGATCCCGAGGCTGGCGTAACCCATGGTCGCGATTTTACCCCACGTGGATTTCGGCGTTATGCTACCGCAACCTGGAGAAAGATCATTAAGTATTTAGATAGGGTAAGTATTGCCGAAATTACGTTAAGTTTCCCAAGTAAGTACACACTGAATGGAAAGTGTGTTTTTATTCAAGTGAAGCTTGAGTAGCTTCCAAAGTGAAACTTTTTAAGTTTTCAATAAACTTCATCAGTTTATTAAAGAGTCGAAACGCCTTTCACGTATTTAACCCTTAAAATATCAATTATCTGGTAGCCTTTCAAGCGTTGAATTTTTTAAAAGAGATACTTCAGGTCTAAATTCTTAAAGCGTTTTTTTCAGTTTCAAAGTACAGCGGTACCAGAAGGCATAATTGAATAGTAAATTTCCAATTTTCGATAAGTTGTCGATATTTAAACTATTATATTTTCGTAAAAAGAAATCGTATAACAATAAACCGTGGATAATGCTGACGCTTTCATAACCCATCAATCATTTTTTTCAGATGTGGTGCATGATGTAGTGGGTGGAAAACTGAAGACACGGTTTTTCTCGAAAATATTATAAATTGAAACTTAGTAAAGTGTAAACTATACAGATTGAAAAGTTCATGCACGTTTTTATACAGGGTGTCTTACATAACTCGAGCATCTAAAATATCTCGCTTGTTTTTTATGATAGAAAAAAATGTCAACGGAAAACATTAGTTGGTTCAGGGGGACAAATATTACGATAAGCAACAAAATGTGTTCAAGGTTATATTTTTTGAGATTTCAAGATCATCGAAGTTTTTTTTCAATGGAATGATATATTTTTAGTATCGCTATATGATATCCGAGGTCAAGACGAATCCAACGACCTGTAATATTATGACCTTCACGTGACGTCGAGTACGCAAAATTCATAAAAGTAGGACACTTGACCTAAATAGTGAAACAACGATGACATGTTCCCTAGGGTTTCACGAAATGTTCTTGAACTTTGACTATTGACTGTAAACACGCTTACAATAAATTGTAAACACTGATACAAAGTCTTCTCCTTATGATGACTGATATCAGTACGTTTAAGAAATTCTTCGGGATTTATTTGATTGTGAAAGATAACGTTACTTCTCTGAAACGATAGTGTACAGTGATGCAGAAAAGATAGAGATGATTTTAGTTTATGGGTGAGGCTAAAAGTAACTCAGTACAATCATCTCAACTGTACGCAGAAAAATACCCTGAGAGAAATCATCGTCCTCGACAAAGTTTTGACCGCATAGGTCAATTGTTTTGTAGAAAAGGGAGTGTTAAATCACTAAACAGAAGACGAGCAAAGCCTGAAACTGGAGAAGATGCCGAAACTTTTGTATTGGCTACAGTCAATATTGATCCTACTACAAGTTGTCGAAAAATTGGACGTTCTTAGGCATTTGCAAAGCAAGTGTGTCCCGAATATTGCAACGTCATTTTCATCCATACCATATTTCCTTACATCAGGAGCTTGGTGGCAATGACTTTGAGAATCGTGTTGCTTTTTGTACATGGGCATTGCAGCAAATACAAAGAAATGAACATTTCTTTTATGACGTTCTCTTTACTGACGAAGCTACTTTTTCTAACCATGGATAACTGAATACACATAATATGCATTATTGGTGCATTGAAAACCCGAAATGACTTCGACAAGTTGTACACCAGCGTCTATGGAGTGTAAATGTGTGGTGTAGAATCGTTGGTGATAACAAACTCAAGGTCACGCGGAGGTGATAATATTACAGGTCGTTGAATTCGTCTTGACCTTGGCTATCATATAGCGATAATAAAAATATATAATTCCATTTAAAAAAACATCGATGACCTTGAAATCTCAAAAAATATAACCTTCAACAGTTTTTTTTGCCTACTATAATATTTGCCCCTCTGAACCAACTAATGTTTTCCTCTGCAATTTTTTCTGTCATAAAAAACAAGCGAGATACTTTAGATGTTCGAGTTAGGTGAGACATCCTGTATATGAATTTATAAAAAAACTTTTCAATACTTTTATTCTACTGCGTTCTTGGTCACGCGTTTTTGGTCTAATAATGACAATGATATTTATGACCAAAAATGCAAATTAAATATACTATCAGAATCTGATTTGATTTTGAGGGATCAATGAACATGGAAGGAACAACGGGAGGAAAGTGGAGGGAAGAGAATGACAAAACCGTTAGATAAAAAGTAATTATCTTTAATATATAAAAATAAATTGTAAGAAATGAGTGATAATAAATTAACAACAAATATTAATTACAAAAAGTTACTTATCACTGAAACAACGATCATTATTACAGTGTTACGTATGGAGACGTTCTCCACGTTTATTTCGATTAGAATTTCTAATCTCTTTTCTGAGAACGAAAAGCGTCCCAACAGGCCCCTTTTATTAACGAAAGATACTGTATGCCTTCTTTATACCAAAATCTCTAAACACTCCCTTCTGGCATCCGTTAATCAATATTCTGATAGGAAATAGCCCGGATAACCTTCATTAACCCCTTTCAACGAAAATCTAACTGAGGCCTGCTTTTCATTAGAAACGACAAAAAATGTGACTGTGACCCTACGTGACATTAAATCTTAAACAGAGTACCCCTTTCATTTTCAAGGTATATAAACCCGTTCATTTTCATCCTCTTCGGTTAGTCGAGAAGCGGTTCAGTCAAGATTCAGACGCGGTTCAGTACTCGTGCAGTCACGTCGCGTCAAGTCTAGTGAGATCGGGTTAAAGTCCCTTTCGAATCAATTCATAACCTTATAGATTCCGTTAGTTCGGTATACAGTAAAAATTCTACTGAAGTCACTGCCGACGTTCCCTACTTATGACACTCGAACACCTCATACCACTCAAGAACCGTCGTGTCGCGGTCACCACATTGTCGGGTATATCGGTGTGAGACCCGAAGACCACTACTAATCCAATTACAAAACTTCTTTATTTTTCATTATTTTTTTATGAAACTTTTACCAACATATTCGTGGCATTTTTCTGATTAAAATGATACCAAATATTATATAATTCCGATGTTATTTACTTGTGTAACAAGCGATGAAAGTTTCGAACGCAGAGGAGGACAGCGTATGGGAAAGAAAGAGACGCAGAGAGTCGAAGCGTTCGGAAAAGATCAAAGACTGGCGTGAGCGCAGGCTTTTAAATGAAAAATTTAACTTTTTTATTATTAATTATTTTTTTATGAGAATTTCACCAATATATTTGTGGCATTATTCTGGTTAAAATGATACCAAACGCGATATAATTTGGATCACATTTACACTAATTTTCCGTCAATGTAATTGTTATGGAAAGTAACTTTCATCGTTCATTATACAGGTAAATATTATCGGAATTATGTCATATTTGGTTTCATTTTCATTACAAAAATGCCACGAACATCCTGGTGTGAGTCTCATAAAAAAATAATTAATAATAAAAAAGTTAAATTTTTCATTTAAAAGCCTGCGCTCACGCCAGTCTTTGATCTTTTCCGAACGCTTCGACTCTCTGCGTCTCTTTCTTTCCCATACGCTGTCCTCCTCTGCGTTCGAAACTTTTATCGCTTGTTACACAAGTAAATAACATCGGAATTATATCATATTTGGTATCATTTTAATCAGAAAAATGCCACGAATATGTTGGTAAAAGTTTCATAAAAATATAACGAAAAATAAAGAAGTTTTGTAATTGGATTAGTAGTGGTCTTCGGGTCTCACACCGATATACCCGACAATGTGGTGACCGCGACGGTTCTCGAGTTTCGCTGTCAGCACCTCCGTACAACATCGTATTTCAAACGCGACGCCGGCGAGTACCTCCGACGTTCCCTACAGAAGTCACTGAAAAAGAACCAAAAGAGTGACTTCAGTAGAATTTTTACTGTATATTCTATTTGGCATTCAACAATCGCCATCTAACCCCGCATTGCCAGTGCGTCAACACCGTGCAACATAGGTAAACAATTCCTCTAATTGTACATTTATTATATTCATTCGCGACACAAACAACAACACTTGTAGTAATTTCAATTCAGAATAAATTGTCTTGTTTGTTAACTCGCGTACCCTTAATTATTGCCTAAAATCCTAATATAATAATTGAACGTTCCCACACGATACAATCTAACCGCTCGGATTGTATCAATTAAATTATTATATAGAAGTTACGAGGCTTACTAATACTTAAATTCGATTCAACGAAGATTTCTCCAACCTAGTGGCTCCTCGATTTCGCATTGAGTGCGTCCACGAAATTATACCATCCTAGGCGGATCCCCGATTTCGCATTGGGTTCTTCCGCATCCTAGCAGCTCCCTGATTTCGCATCAGGTGCGTCCGCGCTCTTATACAACCTCCTTTCGTATCGGGTTCGCCGCGTGTTCCCTAGTGACTCCTCGATTTCGCATCGGGTGCGTCCGCGTACCTAACTAACAATTGAAACCATATTCCCGGGGTAAAAATCCCCTCGCCGGCCTCTCGCGCTGCTCATAGCCCTGGCTCGTAACAACAGTGATTTCAAGAAGCGATTATCATTTCTTTTATTGACCAGTGAGACAATCCAAATGCATAACTAGGCAACGCCTTCAAATGGAGTGCCGTTAGTCCCTCTTATTATTATCTATCGTTAATTTATTATTATTTATTTATTATAGTTTATTTTTATATATTTTCTTCACTTCTCTTCTTTCGTTTTTCCGTTTTTGTTGCAATTTTGCGACAGTGGTCCAGTGAACGAAAACTTTGTTTATTTAACGTAAAAAAATTATTATTAAATTTTTTATTTAAAAAATTAATTCTAATTAACTATTTCAGATTTTCTCAGAAATTTTTCAGAAATTCTGAAAGTTGATTTTTAAACTTACATTGCACCCAAGGGTCTCAAAGTTAGATCAGTATTACACCTTGCCAAAATGATTAGTGTCACATCGATGTCTCTTAAAGGATTTTTTGTATTCCTGCATAAATGAAAAATGAGCGCAACGCAACGTGGCTTCCGGTTAGTCTATATTACTTACTGTTAAACAACATTTGTGAAAAATTTATTTTGCCAGTTAATAGTTTAAGCTATTTGTAATAACCCATATAACTTATAGACCCCTAAGTATTCAATTATAGGCGGAGTAATTACATAACTATTGCTCTGAAAACTGATGAATTCCCAGAAGACAAAAGGTTATTTCCCAGGCGTGTATCTCCGAAAAAAATTGTACTATTAGGCTATTCAAAAACAATTTTTTTTCATAAAAATCAAAAATTTGTCTGTGCGGCGCATTGTAGCCGGTTTAGAAAAAAATATATATATGTATATATAAATGACATTTAACATTTCGCGAAAATGAAAATGCGACGGAAGGAGGCCCTTACGAGGGAGGAGGGACGGAATCAGAAAAAGGAGAGTGGCGAATCGATTGGTCTGACGCCGCTTAAGATAATGGATCGCCTATTGGAATTGCTCTGGACCGTGCATGATAGCGGTTTCGAGTCCATTGCCAATGGAATTGCACTCGCGAAAACCTCGCGGAACTGCACGGAAGCCTATTCGTCAATGTCGTTCCGCCTTATCGTTCACAACGGTGTGACTCTTTTCGTATCCGTTATCTGTTACCATTTGTTAGAACCTACGGCAGATTGTCAGCTCGAGTTTTATTAGTCGAAGAGCAATAATGTGTAGAGCAAAAATGAAACTAGAAATCCGTAAATAGTTCGATTCACGAATGCTTCTTAGGGGAAGTCTTATTACAATGCCCCTCTCCCTGATGCTGAATTCTATTAGGTGTGTATTCAAGAACGCATTAACATACGTTTAAATTATAATTGTGTTTATTAAGTATTTAGTAAACACAGAATAGGGAATAAATTTTTAAGTACCACTTAAGAAAGGTACGTTTGTTTAAAGATGTACAGTGAATTCAAAAAGTATTTGGTCACAAATACAACACATATAATAGTCCCTAAACCAGAGCTGATCAATGTCTGCACGTACGGGCAGCGGTTTTCTTGCCCCGAGGACAGTGTCGCCAGAAGAGGGGAAGGAGCACAAGTTGAGGGGAAAAACTTACCCTCTCTCTGCTCGTACCGGAGTATGCACGACAGAGACAGTGACCGGGCAGCGACGGAAGTGTGGGGAATAGCGCGGTAGAAGGGGAAATTAGAGTGCGAGAACAAGTCTTGATCTGGCGACTCTGCTTGGGCACATACACAGAACGGCACGGCGGACGCGAAGCCACGCCTCTGCGGGCAAGGCTGCATGCATTTGTCACACGCTTTGTCACAGCTACGTGGCCAGCTACGGCTAAGCTGCCGCTCCGCTAATTGTAAGTCACATGTCCGTAGCTTTGCCCGTTGCTGTACCCACTGGCATCGGCGTGCCCACTTGCCCGCTAATACACTCCTCGTCAAAAAGATAGCCCAGGTGTGCTATCTTTAATTTCTCAATGACGCATGTAAAATTTTTCGTCTGTAACGTACAATATCAAAACAATATTATGAGCTCAGAATATGCGGCTTGCTGGAAATAAATCACAATGTCGTAGATGTTTGTATACAACAAAGAAAAACTGTTCCATACTAAGGTCGAAATGATAGCACACTCTGTTAATATGTTTAGAAATGCTCAGTATTTCATGATCTATCAACGAGTAAAGATTACAGTACAATATTATATAAATTTGTAAGTATGGGACGCGGAAAAAAATTAAACGAGTCTGAAAAAAAGCAAATTCTTGAACTAAAACAGCAACAGTTATCAGTAGCGAAAATATCGAAAGTAATAAAAAGAAGTCGTAAAGTAATACACAATTTCTTAAAAAAATGTTGAAGATTATGGCAAAAAGAAAAGTACTGGTCGGCCGTCATCGAGCAATTATGCGTGTAGCTTCCAACTCGCAGTTAACAACGAAGCAAATAATGGAAAATCTAGTGTTAGTGCCAGTGTTTCGAGTGTTCGTCGAGTTCTACTATCCTGCAAAAATATTAAGAGGCTAAAATTAAAAAAGAAACCTCCGTTAACAACGAAACACAAAGCAGAACGTTTACGCTTTGCAAAAGAAAGAGTGCATTGGGAAAAAAATGGAAAAGAGTACTATTTTCGGACGAAAAAAAATTTAACCTGGATGGTCCTGATGGGTTCCAATATTATTTTCATGACATAAGAAAAGGGACAATGTCAGCAATCCGACGATAAATGGGAGGAGGCAGCGTAATGGTTTGGGCCGTCATCGGTTATTTCGGCACGACAAGTATCAAGTTCATCAATGGGAGAATGAATAGTGTCCAATACATAAATTTAATCAAAGAACAAATAAATAATCATGCAGAATGCATCTCTGGACCTGATTACATCTTTCAACAAGATAATGCATCTGTACACACATCAAGATTGGTCCAATCATATTTTAATGAAAATAATATATCTGTTTTGCCGTGGCCTGCACGCTCCCCGGACCTTAATATTATTGAAAATTGCTGGGCAGAACTTGTTCGCGGCGTATACGCGAATGGAAAGCAGTATCAACACGTACAAGAATTAAAAAATGCAATTGTACGCGAATGTCAAAATTACATCCAAAAACTCTATAAATCGATACCAAATCGTACAATAGAAGTAATAGAAAATAAAGGAGGATGTACCCATTATTAAATAAGTATATACCTTGATAAGTAATTATTGTTAGTTAAAATTTATATTCATTATTATTTTCTTATTGTACATGTGCTATCATTTCTTTCTTAAAGTAAAACAATTTTTTTTTTGTTGCACACTAAACCTTATAATATTTTTAATTATTTTCAACGACCCGCATATTCTGAGCTCATAAAGTTTTGATATTATACGTCACAAACGTAAAACTTTACATGCGTCATTGAGAAATTAAACATAGCACACCTGGGCTATCTTTCTGACGAGGAGTGTAGGCATATTGAGCAGCTCTGTTCTAAACTGTTCTTCTTACTTATTTCACCTCTGTAGTCTTTAATTTTCCTATCCCCCTGTCACTTCATTGCATTAGCCTTCCTTCATTTTACTAACTGGTTAAATATAATTCATATATCTAAAAATTAAAAATAATACGAGTTGATAAGAGACGATTGATCTTACTATATCCAGGATTTAGAAAAATGTGTCTCCACGAAACTTTGACGAATTTTTGTTTGGCTAACAAGGGAACATATTCAGATGCGAAAATCCGATTTTGATGAAACTTACGGGAGCTTATAGTTCTTTGAAAAATATTTGACACGTGTTTTTTTTTATCGGCAGACATCCACTTTGAAGGGGTGAAAACAGCCCTCAAAGTTGGGGGTCAAAACCATATTTTTTGAGATATCTCGGAAACCAGAGGTCGAAAAAATTTGAATTTTTTTTTTAAATTGTGTGTTTTTCAATGGGAAATGTAGTCGCGCAAGAAAATTTTAACAAAAGTTTTTTGTTTAAACAATATATTAAAAATTTGATTTTTTTTGCAGTTTCTTTTATTTATTGTTAGTTCATTTTAATGTAAACTTGGGTGTGTGATCTTTGATCCAAAATAGGGGATACATGTTTCAGGATTTTCTTTGTTTTTGCCATTTAACAATAATTATGCATAATGGAAGATAGTCTTGCACCTGGCGTGCGTAGGAAGGAATTCTGGCTTGTTTCATCGAAATATAAGCATTTAGTATAAACGTGTATAGTATTTTAAACAATACCACTGGGTTATGTGTCGTTTATTGTTTTATTAGTAGCTAAAGAAGGTGACGCAGGTAGCAGCGTGACGCGGTGCTAATTACCGCGGTGGAGTAAGGGTACCGACTTTTATAGCCAATTCGCCTGTGAATTTCTGCAGTCGTTGGGCCTTCGGTTAAAATATACCTGCAGCCTTTTTAAACTGTGAATCCTCGAAGCTGGAGTTTCCCTCGTCGTTTATGATAGCTCTGAAAAGAGCTGGTGGCAAATGCCGCACATCAGTTTTACCTCGGTTATATATAGCATTTCAGAAGAACACGAATATTTTCAAATATTTCTATTGGTTGTTAGGGTGAGAGAGGGGGAAACGTAAAGTGTCTTAAGAATGTATAAAACTGTATCCCTTCAAAGTGGATGTCTGCCGATAAAAAAAAACACGTGTCAAATATTTTTCAAAGAACTATAAGCTCCCGTAAGTTCCATCAAAATCGGATTTTCGCATCTGAATATGTTCCCTTGTAAGTATGGTCACCGTCACAAAGTGAGATGCTTGTTCATGCTTTACGAGTTCGAATTCACTTGAACGTGGTGTAGCGAAACTCAAAGTCTCGTTACGCCTGCCTTTTGAACTTCCACTCGATCCCGGTAAATGACAGTTGATTTCAATTAAACATATCCCAGATTAATGCTCCAGAAGAATGTTATTCGCTGTACACAGTGAAAATGCAGCAGAAATCAAATATGTTTAACCCAGTGCCTAATTTCAAGTCTCAGTTTTGTACAATGTAATGGACCCCATAACAACAGAAACACACGCACCTCCAGTCTATACTACATGCAGTATAGCACGCAGGGTGTCTTGTCTAACTTGAGCAGTTAAAATATGTGTCTCGGTTGCTTTTCATGATACGGGAAAAAATATTCAGAGAGAATGACCGGTGCAAAGTAGCATATAGTCTGATTGAGAAACACGTGGTTGACATATAGTCTATTATGATATTTTTGTCAGTAATTTTGTTTCCTTTAAGAACTTAATAGGGTTTTCCACCGTTCAGCTCATAGAAAGGCGAGTTCAACGATACAAATATATGTTGACCTTCACATGACCTTAAAGGAGAAAAATCATATTTATTCCAAAAACAATCTAAACTTTATATACTGTAGCTGTTTGTTGATATTTTATTTCAGCTTATCGAAATTTTATTTCGATAATATACTAGATTCGTATTGCGCATAGTGGTCGAAGACAAAACAAACTTGTGAGACAACCAAGTAGGTTCGATAACTAATTATGCTTTTATAATTCCTCAGAAGATAGAGGAATCGTACGATGCTAAAGTTGATTACTGTCGAAAGAATTTGACTGTTGTATAAGTTTGCGCGTGCAGTTCGTTTAGGAACATACGAGTTCTAATTCAGTTTAACACTAGGTTTACGGAGCACTAAAAGCGACTATTTTGCATTACTTCATAAAAATAACAAGAACGTGCTACCCACATTTTTAGTAATATTTTTAAAATAATATATACCTAAAGAAATAAATTTTCTAAATAATTTCTTATGTATGCATCCTTAGAATCTTAATAATATTTAATTAAAAATATTAGAACCCGTCATTTTGACGGGTCCCGTAAATCTAGTGTTAATGTACTAGCCCCACAACTTCAACTCTGCCAACGGAATTTAGTCGGTAGTAACGACATACGATGAGAAATCAATTAAAGGTCTTTACACCAGGCTGTACGTAGCGTATTGATACCGAAACTTCCGGAGCATCGTAGAAAGCATAGGACGATGTGATGTTACGGAGTAAAGTTTGCAACAACTGCTCCTGACGTTGCTGCATTTCTATAATATACAGTAAGTACATAGGTCTGAAAGTTTGACCCCTTCTCGAAACCGTTGTGGTAACCGAAAGTTCATAGTTCATTCGGATTACTTTCCTTAAGAATTTTAAAAAATCTGTTATAATGGCAAGGACAACCGTCTGAATCACTTCTATTCACGCTTAAAAGAATGTGGACCACGTGTCTCTTTTTTCGCGTTAAGAACATCAATATTCGTTTTATTATTTTCATTCAGAAACAGAATTATTCATGAAACTTTTAATTTATGGTAGTACATATGGATTAGGTACGCATACACGTATACAGCTAGATACACTGTCTGGCATAACTACAGCACCACTAAAATTATCAAGCGATTTGAACATTTATACATATAGATTTTCAAATGATAATAGCGTTACGTGGAAAGAGTTCAAAAGAAATTATAGAGGGTAGGTCTCCGCATATTATGTACCACTTGATTTACATGGTATCAAGAGGGGCACATTCTGATGTTAATAGTTTTTTTTATAGGTGGACACGTACAGGATATATAAAGGTCATTAACTTTTTTTAAAATGGAAACATATATTTCTTGTTGTAACACTTAACGAATCTTGATAATCTTTACAAGAAAGTGTTAACCTACTTATGTGAAAAAATCGATACTTCTTCATTATTTGTCTTCCCGTCTCTTCTTCTCTTCTAAAATACTTCTCCAATATTTGCGGATGTTAAGTTGTAAATGATCGTCACATTGAACCTCTCATATCTCTTAAATAAATCATTTTTTCATGTAAGTAGGTTAACACTTTCTTGTAAAGAATATCAAGATGCATTAAATGAGGCAACAAAATAGGTTTCCATTTTTTGAAAAAGTTAATTATCAAATGTTAATTAATAAAAAGACTGTTAACGTCAGAATGTGCCCTTCTTGATACTGTGGTGGCAATATCACCACGTACGCCAATGCATATATTTCTTCTAAGAATTTCTCTTTCCTTTCCAACTCTGTCACGCTATTATTCTCTATTTCCTGTCTGCTAGTCGCACGTTTGGTAACCGGCCCTTCACGAATTTCCAATGCATCCTTGAGAACGTCGAGAGGGTTCTGGTTTTCGTTAGTCTCGGTCCTTCGCCTACCTCTTAGCTTTGTCTGTTTATGACTCTTTTCCGCTGTCCCTATCGCTGTCACTGTCTTCTCAATTTTTCCTTTTCTATTCTCTTTTCTTTTTCTCCCCTATCTTTTTGCCTTTTCTAACTCCGTCGTGTTTAAGATTGCAACGAGAGTCGCCAGTCGATTGTAAGCTTCCGAGACAACAACACCAGCACTGCACTGACATTCGCGCTTACCGATATTAGTAATAAACGAAGCGAGGACAATCTCTGCTATTTTATATCTCCTTACCCACTTCAATACCATTCAACTCTACGTGAACCATTTTCCGCTACGTTTGTGAACTGCCGATTATTTGCATAAATACGTAATATACCATAATACCCCACAAACTAATAACTAATAATTTAAATTAAAATTTTGTTGGAACTAATTTTTTTATGAACTTATTATCAGTTGTTAGAAAATGAAGACCCGTGTAATTATCGCCTTCCTCGAAACGGCCATCCAGGTCATCGCCGTGTTCTCCGGATTTGTTTTTTGGGCCACGGCTCGATAAACAAGCGCGCGATTTGTCATCCGATGATTTTCAAAAACACCATATTACATTCAGGTAGAAGGATGCGTGGATGATAGAAGCAGCAGAACCACGAAACGAGGACGGAAAAGCCGGAACAGTGTAACGAGATGACGGTATCACGATAAAAAAGGTAACAGACACGAGACACGCGAAGCGGAACGAAACGAGAAACGGAAGAGACTTCGGGGATTATTTATTTTCACGGTAACCGCAATCCGCGGCTGCATTTTCCGCGAGACGACCAACCAAACTGTCTGGAAAACGAGGAGAAATTACATCGGTAAAAATAATAGAACCTGGCCACTATTGGTTGGACCCGTAACCAATTTGCGCCTGCACAATGAACAGCAGAACGATAGAGGATATCTATATTTCATGCCACAGCGAAGAATTCAATCTTTTCACACGACACCGTTCCTTCCAAGTCAAAAGGTCAGCACAGCGAAATTCATTTCCAAAGCGTGTATTTTATTGTATTCGTATCGAAGGTACAATATCAGTAGAAAGCGTGATTGGATTATTTGGCTTAACTTCACCTTGGTAACCCAGAAATTGTTAACTTTTTACTATATAATCCTGTACACCTTGATGAGAAAATGCCAAAAATTGAAGTTTTAAGGCGAGGAATTCACTGGTCCAAGCGTTATGTTTAATGAAAACATATGGAGGTCAACTCCGTTTTTTTGGATAGATTGATATATTTTTCTATGTATTATCTAGTAGGACGTTTTAATATTAGATAATATTAAATATTAAATTTAATATTAAATAATTAAATAATGAAAAACAATATAAAAGTATATTTAATTGCAATTAACTTTGTCTTTAATCAATTTTTAATAAATTTTATCCGCTATAAACGCGGAAAGGTCAGCGTATTCATAACTTGTGTGTCAGTGGCTATGGAATTGAAACGGTAAAAAGGTCAATTGAAATGCAATTAACTTTTTATACAGCCAGTTTGAGGCCTTACATTTCTTTTACATTCACGAAAACAGTGCTTTTTGCACTGCATGTTTCGTAACAGTTTAATAAATTGTTTTATTAAATGTTCCATTTCATTAACGTTTTCAAAACTTACCTGTCAAACGCATAAAGGCGGTTTAGTTATATCGATTGGGAAGTTCCTGCGTTACTCGATTGTCCTGGGATGTGTGAATATTGCTATTTTAGTAATGAATTATACAGGGTGTCCCACATAAATGGGAGTCCCACCTAAATATCTTTCGTATTTACAGTCCTATCAGAAAACTTCGGAGGACAAAGTGACACTATTGCAGGGGGCAATATAATGGTGAAGAAAAATTTTTTTGATGTCGTGTTTTCTAATGAAATTTCAAGGTCACCGATGTTTTTTTAAATGGAATAGTATATTTTTTTACGATAGCACGATAGACAATAAAAAACTGAATTTAGTGGATACCACCTTTTTGACTTTGAAATGACCTTGAGCGTTTCAATTACCAATGACCTTCGAACATTTACTATGATATGTAAAGGTCAACCCGACGTAAACAACGCGCAATCTTTGCTGAAACACGTAAGTTTTAAACTTCTACATTTCATCCGCTTCAACGTGATTATTCTTGCTCAAGGTCATTTCAAGGTCAAAAAGGTGGTATCCACTAAATTCAGTTTTTTATTGTCTATCATGCTATCGTAAAAAATATATCGTACTATTCTATTTCATTAAAAAAACACGACATAAAAAATTTTTTTCTTCACCATTATATTGCCCCCTGCAGTAGTGTCACTTTGTCCTCTGAAGTTTTCTGATAAGACTGTAAATACGAAAGGTATTTAGGTGTTCCCATTTATGTGGGACATCCTGTACATCAAAAACGAAATTTCGTCGCGTATGATGTGTAACTGACCACAAATTCCAGTATACGATCTCTTGAGGCTGTCATCGGGGATCTGAGTTGTCATGGTTATGGCGATCCTCGATTACCTGCTCTGAGACATAACAGCCGTTTCGAAGGTAGTTAAGAAATGCTGCGTAATTTAATCCTTGATAATGTAATAATGTTATAGCTCATTTTCAATAAAGATTTATTGCCGTCCCTGTAATACCTTAAAAATAGTTCCCTCAACATAAAACATTTAAAGTTTCCATCCTTCGAGTTAAAGCTTAAATTTTCCTTCGAGTTAAATTCCACGAAGACGTTTGTGGTAACCATTGTATAATACCTTCGCTATTCTTACTCGAATGAAAAAAGGAAAAATTCGGTTTTCTCCATTTTTCACAAAATAGCGGACATTTCAACGTAAAAGGGGTCGTTTTTTCGCGAAAAATATGATAGTCTTCTATTTAAAAAAAAACTATGATATTTAGGAACAAAATCTTACGACAAAAAATAGATAATTATGTCAAGTATTCCTGTAAAATATTTTAAAAATATTGGTCTAGTTTTTGAGATATGATGGTTACCGTTTTGAAAAACTGTCTCATAAACGTGGTTTCCGTTCCACTTCTATTGGATATTTTTTAACGAAAATGTCGTATTTTATAAGTGAAAGTACGACACAACTTATGTACCAAATGTTTTTTTAATGTAACCATTTGTTGGGTTAATAAATTCTCAAAGTAAGCTCACTTCTCGACCTCGTAGGTGTATTGCCCCTCCCCTCTCGCCTCCTTGAAATTCAAGACATAAAACCGCAATTATTTTTGCAGTAACGTAACGGTATGTGTCACGAGGTAACAGTGAGCTGGTACACGATGATTTACGAACGGGATTCTCTCGACTTGCGTCGTCGACGGGACCGACTTATCTTGCGGGTAGCATCTACGTCCCAGTTTGAGCTGTTTAGTTTGCCGCTCGAAATAATTTGCATACGGCAGGACGACGACGGGGCGCTTTCGTTGCGCAATAACATCTCGAAGATGAGCCGTATGTCGCGTTAGGCGAATGCAATGCGGCCAGCAGCACACGCTGTCGACTAGTACTCTGAGAGAGGAGCCAACAACCCCTAACCTGCGCCACCCTCTTCGTTGCCCGGCTCGTCGGCGTCGTTTCATGGCACAGGCCTGTCGAGATCCCCAACGTAACCTCCGAGCTCGTAATGGTAAGTCTCTCTGTACGAGGACCTGAAATTAATAACGCGACCTGGCGCAAATACGGTGCACATAATTAAAGCGATATTACGATCTGGGACAACGGCTGTATCGTCTAGCAACCGGCTGGCTCCACGTTGGATATTATTTAGCTGGCCGCTGCGCTGCATTGCGCTGCGTTGCGCCCGGCACGCCGTTGCATGCGCTTTGATTTCTAGCTCGGATGGAGCTGTTTGCGAGCAGGTGATTTATATTGATTCTTCGTTTTGATGAACAAAGAGGGACGGAAGAGAACGGCTGTGGGATAACAAACAGCCCCGCCGCCCCCCCTCAACTTACTCGATGCTTTTTGTCCGGGATTAAGTAATGGATCCCGGGTTGATTTAATTTCCGTTTTAAAACTGTTTTTACTAGCGGTTTATCGTTTACAGGAATATAGTACCGGATAAATGTTTTTGGATAGACAATTTTTCATATACAATATACACTGAAATTTTTTGTACATTGAACTTTTAACTGAGCACGACGAGTTAATTTGTCATCGAATTTGTTGTTACTAGACTACGGATTTTATGCATTTATGCGAAAATGAGTGGATGAAATACGAACCGCTGAAAATGTCGGGCAAATTTAAAAACACCGTTCTGTTATTTTCATTTGAGGAGGACGATTAAAGGCTGCTACACACGCTCCATCTTGTTGTCCCTTTTGCTTGCGCAGTCATAAGTTGTAATGCAAAGCGGGGCTTATGTGTGGCAAAATTGTACGTTTTGGAGCGTGCGTTCCGTCAATATTGTCCGGCATGAACGCAATCACCATGATGTTGATTTTTTCCGTCTTGCAGTGCAACTTGTGACTTGTGACAAGCAAAAGGGACGATAAGACGGAGAGTGTGTGGGCGGCCTTTACTTCATCGCTGGCGTTCAAAATTGGAAAGACACCCACTGATGATTTAAGTAAAGTATGAAGGAGGGGATTAATGTAGATGACGCTTTGGTAGAACTAAGAAGTTTTGACAACAAATATATATTTTTCATGACGTGTTCAGACGATGTTTACTGTATATTACTATTTTGGTCCTTTTGTCCTAAAAAAATTGTTTTCTCAGTTCGATGTGATCTAAAAATTATTGGGGCCCTTAAGAGTAAATAATTGAAGTAAATGAATTAAGTTCCGCGTTTTTGTAAATTTTCAAAACTCTCTAATTAGTTGAATATTTATTGCAAAATATCACAGAAAGTCATCTAATTCTATTTAACAGCGAGAAATGTTAGAAAAATTGTTAGAAGTATTAAAAGCCTCGTATCTCTCTCGTGCCGTATTTTCAGTATTTGTTAGAAGTAAATTAATATATTTTGTTATTCATAAGCAAAAACACCAGAAAACAATTTGTCTTGAGTATATTTAAATGCTATTCGAATCTTTCTCGAATGTATTCTATTTCTTCGTTTTACGCGAACAATGTACTAATGTTTATTAGTTCAGATTTTTTTTTCTTCCTCGAAATGGAATAGTGAGAAATTTTAGCGCTGCGCAAGATAATATGATTTTTTTATATCGTCACTGAGAATAAAACCGACATTCAATATTGCGCATTGAATCGGCTGCATAGGTCGTGAAAAATAAGGCATGATAGCTATGCGCAATGCTAGTACATAAAAAATGTGAAATTCGATTAAAAAGGGGCAGAAAATACCAGTTGAAAAAATAAGGTTGGTTTATTATGATTTTTACATATTGTACACGTTGAAATAGCAAAAGTGTTTATTCAAACGTATGTATGTAGGTTCCGGAACGGTTAACGTTGAAAGCTGAATTGAAGGAAGGTGTTGCGTCATTCCATGCACGCAGGGATGCGCATTTCCATCGATTGTCGAAGTCGTACAAAGATTTCGGGATTAGCACGAACATGTTATTTTTCTTCATTTTCACTCTTTCGTTTTGTAAATAATTCATACTTCAAAGATTGTTTATGTTTTTGTCTTTCAACAAAAATTCTAAAATAACCGATGAAAAAATACTGCACATTCAAGCGTATCCGAAAACAGATTCGTATAACAATTTTTAAGGTGTTGTTGTAAATAGAAAGCTTTAATCTTTAAATCTATGGTAATTTCAGTGATCGAAAAAAATTTTTCAGAGTTTCCGCAGAATGTATATACCTAGCATTTTTTGAGAAAAAACGCGCCTTCAGTTTCTCGTCCACTACATCATGACTAGAATAAAATTAATAATAAAAATGAAAAATTCAAATACTTCTTGGATCCACTGTAGCTCTCAATGAAAATGAGATCATGATTTACGGATTGACGTCAGAAGTAAGCCTCGGCAACGTCTGGCCAATCCTGTTTGCAGGTCAAACGCACCGAAATTGAAGACCCTGGGTAAACTAGGATTTGCCCTAAAATTGTCATTGATCGTAAGTTAACGTTTCATCTTATTTTCCCTCTCTAGATTCTCTTATAAAACCAAGAACAGAGGAGCAAAGTCGTGACGGCAGACTGAATAGTAGCTAAGCCTTCAGGTATAAAGATCTTTCGTTCGATTTAGGCGGTACTGTTTCAAGCTTTTACGATTTGCGCTCGTATCCGAAGACCCATCAAACTTCAACTTGATCTGAATCTAAGGACTTCGTGTCACCTTCTATGCTCGCTGCTAGAGAGCTCTTAAGATAACACATACTGTTCAAGCCGTCACCAAAGTTCATATCATCCACCGAACATTTCCGTGACCAGGGATTCCTTTCTTTTTCTTTCTCATATAATCGCAAGTCACTTAACGCCAGTACTTATTCTGGTTTTTCATTTTCAAGTACAAGTGTTGCAGGATATGTGTGCAAAAGGATTTGTTTGACTTCATAATATTAACATAACTATAGGCGTTTGAAGAATGTTTTTCTCGAAACCACTCTTTTTCCGAAACTGCTGGAAACTTCTAGTTAACCAATTGACTTGAAAGTTCTAGAGGATCTTCAGCACATACCCTGTTAAAATCCGTCGTTTTCTTCTTATTCGTTTAACGTGCTGAAGACGGAAAATATAAAAACATTAATAACCTGAATTGAAAATGCCACCATTTTGTAAATAATCAAGGTTCTATACAATCAAGGCTCTATATAATCAAGGTTCGATTAATATATTTCCTCATTTTTTTGTTTTTGATCAGTAGATGGACCGGAATAATGGCAGCAGTCAACACATGTATCTTAAAACATACTCTATAAAAAAATATATTTTTAATTTAAAAAATAACGTATATACTCCAAAATATCCATAAATGCGTGTGCAAAATTCTGATGCCCAAAGTTCAATAGTTCTTCTGAAAAAAATTCCTAAAATTTGTGTGTAAGATCGGTCTCGAAATCCTTAATACTTCCTTCAGTTGCATTCTTTTAATGCCTATGATTAAACTATTTTTACGAATTTAATATACAAGAAGTACCTACAAAAATATATTTCAAAAAATTTATAAATGGAGCAGTGAATGGTCCTAAACTATATAAAAATGGTCCGCTGTTCGAGGGTTGAAAGAAGCGAATATCACTCCTGTATAGGAAATTCTATTTGAAATGTCCATCGTGGGTCGGGTTCGATATTATATGGCAAGGGGTTAATAAATAAGGATAGAGGAATTGTCATGGGGAATGTACAGAGGAAGGATGTTGACGCGAAAAAAAGAAAAGAGATGAGGAAGACGTGAGAAAGTGGGTTCTTACAGAGGTAGGAGAGAAATCGGTAATAGATTATGCGGCTGGAGATAGACATCCATATGGGGAGGTAGAAAAACGGTAGACGGGGAGGGAGTGGAATTCGACCATTAACCAGCGGAGGTGCACCTAATGTGTGAGGATGAGAGGTAAAGTGGGAGAGACAAAGAGTGGAAGGTGGGGAAGATATAGATTTGCAGGGGGGAGCAGGAAAGAAATGCAGGGGATGATTGAAGGAGGAGTGAGAGGGGGAGGGGAGAGGGAGAAACAGAAGGAACGGAGGGACTGTATTGGACAAGGGGTCAGAGCTGACGAGGGAATTAAGGAAATTGAGGAGAAGGAAAGGAAGAGAGGATAAATACGAAAATGGACCAGCAGCTATTTATGAGAGAAACGGAGAAGAATAATTAGAAGAGATATCGAAGGAGGCAGAAGAGGCAAACGTAAATACACATAATTTTCGAACATATTTAATAACGAGAGAAAGGAAAATGGGGAGGAACCTGAAAAGATAAAAACGGAAAAATGAGGAATTATTTTATAAAATTACACTGTCCAACAAAACAAAACTTTTTTTGTGTTATGCAATACCTGTTGGGTGATTCTAAACTTTGTCATTCTAAAACGAAGTCTAGAAAGCAGAATTGCTCTATCACGCATCGTTCTCGATAAACATTGGTTTCTGTAAAAATGCATGATTTTGATAAAAAATGACGTGTTACGCAAAAACTAAACATGCGAGAAAGTTCAGGTTTGAGTCAAAAGATAGGGGGGACTCTCCTACAGGCGCGGCTGAGGCGCAGATAGGTTTATTAGCGTAGTAATAAATTGTTATGTTGTTTGTTATAACGTTTAAATTCCTTAACAACGTATTCCTCATCTATTACCACGACGAACTCTGAAAAGTGCTGGTTGATAGCTTTTTAAATAAATACATCTTGTTCATTCTGCCTTCGTGCCGCCACGCCAGGAACCTGCCAGGCTCTAGCATTGGCCTGCGAACCCCTGGGGTTCTGGAATTCTTGATGAACTGATATGTAATAGAGATGCAATTTTTGGGAATACAGTATTCGTATAAAAGCATAATTTTTGACTGGCTAATTCCACTTTCTCGAACGAGCTGTCTACTGTTAATGTGTGGATTCATATTTACTGTAATTAAAATATTCACCGTATTTGCTGAATTTGTTGCAGTTTACGTTCGCCCATATCTTTTATTTTCGACACTACCAGTCTCATTAAATTTTTTAATTGAATAATTCGAAGGGTACGGACAATTGCGTTCAGGCAATTGCTCCTCATGCAGACAAACGGCTCCTCTAAGTCACTGATGACTCTCATTATACACAACAATTAAATCGATCTTTTCTTGTGTTGAAGAATGCACATTGAGACGTCTATCGACGAACTGATACTGATACACTGCTGCAATGAGTAGACGACAATGACACGTAGTAAATGTTTCAAAGTTGTGTATTGTTTGAATACATTTAGATGGAGATTATCTTTCACCAGGCGCTCAGGAATTTCAATTTGAAACGTTGGGATTTTGTGTAATGGAACTCAGATTTATGGACTTAAGATCATTTCAAGATCATAGTGCCCTAGGTCGTTGAACTCGTCTCGGCATTAGCCATCGCATAATGAGATTAAACATACATTGTTGCATTAAAAAAAATATCGATGACCTTGAAATGACGTAAAATAAAATGTTGATCGCACAATCGATCGATATCATTATATTGCCCCCTTTGAACGGTTTCATTTCACTTTTGAAACTTACGTTTATCTTTCATACCAACAGAGAAAATCAAGTGTTATCTTTTCCGTGACTCACCCTGTGTTTGACTCTGACGAAATTTTACGCTGACGGCAGTCGCACCGGTAGGTCTTTTTAGACCCAGACACATTTCTAATATTTACGTAAAAATGGTTATTTAGTTAATTTATTTCATAATATATACTAGAGTACACTATTTTTAAAAAGTTTACATTAAAAACATTTACAAAATATTTCATGACACCTCACAGTTTATTCAATACATTCTACATTTGTTTAGTCGTGCACCTTGTGATTCGTGCAGCTTCTGCAAAGGACACTCTTGTGCGTGTCGGCTTGCACCTTCGACACTGACGTTACAGAGCCGAAGAATAAAGAATACGTGAAATTTTCGATACTGGACTCCGATTCTACACTTTTAGTCGATTGGAGGAAGACTAATTGCCTTGAACTTGACTGCGTTAGAGTGGTTGATCGATTGACATGTCGTCTCTTGTGTCTCTTTGCAGCTAGTCACGCTGTCTTCTAATTTGCCTGTGATTGGTGATTGACTTTTGTCAACGCCTCCCTTTGCCAAAGGGAGGGTAACCTCGTGCGCGCGTTTACCAGCAATCTCACCCCCTTGGGTATGGGAAGAGTCCGAGGTGGCCGCGTGGTACCCTCACTCGATGGGCTCTTAAGGTGTTGTATACCTTGTCCCGGGCCGCTACCTTAATTGCTAGTACAATTGGAAAAGTGGCAAACCGAAGGTAAACCGAATTCTGCCATCCAGATGTTTGCATATAATAAAACATATGTTTCGTCTTGAGACGGAACAACATTTGTTGTTTTCCTTGAAACTGTGAAGCTGGGTCTAGGAAGACTTGCTGACGGCCGTGCGAGTGTAGAGCGTCAGTGCTACAATCACATATAAAACGAATCGTGAGTTATGATAAGGAAAATACTCTACAAATAATGTACAAAAATATAAGAGGAATCGATGAGGAGGGATTCGAATAATGAAAGAGGCAGATGCACAGGAGACTAGAGGATTATAGAGAAGCGACGTTAATGTGACAGGATATAAAATATACGTACGTGTCAGTATTTGCAAATAGGCTAAAGAAGGAAATGAAATGGTACCGGATAACCAGTCTGGCTTTAGCAAGGGAATGCAGAAGGTGCATGCACGTATTGAACTCGATAACGAGGAAAAATGAGTGATAGTTTATTCTGTAGTTTATAGTTTTCGTTTCAGAATAGCTTCTTTGCAAGCATGATCATGCTTGAAATGGTTTTATCTAGGTTTACAATTAAACTTTTTATGACTATTATTATCAAAAAGTAATTATACACCATGAATTTTGATTGGAAAATGAACAAATTATTTGCTTCAACTTACTTTCCGGCTGGTAAAATATGGACAAGGATTTCAGATATTTGTAATTACTACGCTTACTGCGATCCTTCGATTCGAAACTTTGTGCTTAACTGCGACAGTGGTCATGCTCAATGGTAACAGAAGCAAAGGACGAGAAGATCAAGTACAACATGTGCATTAGAAAAACAAAGCAACGGTTTCTTGGAATTCGACCGCGTCAACTTAAATACAGACGCGACTGTATGTATGTTGTAATTATTTCCCCATTTATGGTCTACAATTATTATATCACTAAATTGTTTAAAATAAATAAGTTTATGTTTGTACGTCGCAAGTATAACGTAGAAATGAAAATGTTTTCAATATACTAGTTTCATAAATATGTAAAGTATGACAATTCAATGGCTACATAAAATAATGATAGTCTAATAAATGTATAAAATAATAAAATTTTAATAATTATGAACCTTGAATCTATAAGAAATGTACAGTAAAACATGGTTCATATATGTTCAAAGATAGACCAAACAGATAAAAAAACAATTACAGAAAGAAATTTTTATTTTCCGGGCGTCTACAATTTTACGGTACAGTCGAGAGGCTAGTGTACGTCCATTTATCTTTTAACACTAAATCTACCAAGCATTAGAAGTATCTGGCAAAGGATGCCTTATAAAAATGGCTAAATTTATCGAGATTGTCCGCAATTTTTAAAATAGACGTTTGGACAGGTTTATTTCATTATTTTCTACAAATGAATTTTTTTAATTTCAATAATTGTAAAATCTAAAACCGGTCATTTGACCGCGGTAAATAAGGTCGTAGTGTTAAATATTCATTACCGTACTTGACCTCAAAATCTTCGTTAAAAATTTTAGTACAGTCGGAACATTGCAGCTTTGCTTACGGAACTAAAGAAATTAACCATACCTCACTCATTGTCAGTGGCAATTGACACATCGTAAGCTTACACATAGTGGAAACGTGATAATGATTTATGGACGAAGATCCTTGCACACGGGACCTTTATGTAACATTCTGTGTAGCCTAGGTAGCAAAACAAAGTTAGGGGTTAGTAGATATTGCACAATTTGTGACGACGATAAACGAACGATGCTAAAATGCAGTTCTTTATCAGTTTTTATTTGCATTTACTTTTCTATTATATTTATTTCGATTTGTCTTTCATACTCAAGGTCACATAGATGTCTTAATATCAACTCTCATTGAATTTATTTTGACGTTTGCTATTACGTGACAGTAATAAAAATATACAGTTATTTTTTAAATGACATCGGTGTCCTTGAAATTTTTAATTTCTTGTTAACACCATTTTGTGCCGCTTTAAACCTAATCACGTTCTTGTCGGGCGAGTTTTTCTATTATTATTAATACGTAAGATATTTCTGGAACTCAAGCTTGGTCGGATGAACTTTATGTAATAATCAAAATATTAGAGTCACAGTACAAAAATACATTTTTTTACCATGTGGTGATTAATGTTGTCTACAGTGCTGCTAAATGTGCTTTTGTATTTTAAAAATTCAGCATAGCTAAGCTTTCATTTAACTTTTAAACAATGTTCACTCACTTAGATTACGAAGCATCGTACTAGGACCTTTTTAAAATTTTGTATAAATTTTCTAAGATACCTTTGAATATATTTTGTATAATTTCAGACTAAATAATCCAAATGTTCTAAAGAAGTGAAAGAGACTTGATATTTACAATTATCGTACAACACAGTAGCGAGAATTAGTTGTATACAGCAATTTTGTTGGAGTCATGAGAAACCCTAGGATACAATTGCGGTTAAAACTTGATCGTTCTAACGTAAAATCGTCAACTAATGCAAATGGATCTAATAGTTTTACCATCCGCTGTATATTATTTTTCACTGTTAAATACTCAGAATGCAAATGATCAGAGAACCAGTGGCGGTTGTAGCCTAGAACGAAAGAAAGAGTGCTAAAAACCTGTGCTTTAATTTGGTAGGCAGGGGATTAATAAAGTCCGGTTTGCGTGACGCAAGTCGATAACCGTTGGGCGAAAAAAGTCACATAAACGCGATGCCACCGTCGCGCCGCCGCGCCGCGCCGGCCGCTGAAGTACTCGAGTGTGACGTGTCACTGCAAACACGTGAAGCTATTTGAAGTTGATATAGAAGAGGACATAGGACAGAAAAGAGGGGACGAAAAAGTGTATCGAGATAAGGGGGAAACGATGGGGCAGAAAACAAGGAGCGCTAGGAGCACGGCAAAAAGGTATACAGATCGAGAAATAACATGAAATAGAGGGGTATGTGGATGGAATAGGGAGATTGTTTGGGGTTTCATGGAGACGGTGTGTACTCCTGGTGTATGAGATACTTCCCCGTAGCTGCTTGTACACGCCAACACCGGCAAGGAAATGTTACCCCATAAAACATATCTCTCTCGCGTTAGCTTCTGCTGTGCAGAGGCCGCCTAGATACTTCATAGAAACGCACATTCTCTAGCTGAGCGTGTTGCAGGCAACACGTCAAAAGATAAGGTTGATGATAGGGTTGAAGGATAAACCACCCGGGGGTCGTTCGATGCGTCACCGTGTTTCGCAGTTTCTGTGTCAGAACTAGTCTTCCTTCTCGAGAATTTCTCGAGAAATTTTATAATTGATTATTTCTCATTTCTCGTGAAAAATTCCAGTGTTTCTCAAGAAATTTAAATTTAGGAAAATTCTTATGAATCTCATTTATTTTATAACATAAATTCTTAAATTCTCTTAACTTCTTATTTAAAACTTTAGAAAAACTGAATACTGAATCGAGTAATGAGTTTCTTGTTGTTATTAAAGAAGAAATATCTAAATGAAGAGACAAGATTGTTGTATCCCCTATAAAATATCTGCATAATCCAGAATCTCTTTAAAAAGATTCAGAAGATACATTTTTTTGTTTAACATCCAAGGCAGATACGTATTGTTCCGTCACAAGACGAAAACAAACATCTGGGTGGCAGACTTCGGCCTACCTCCAGTCTACCACGTTTGTAATGCACTAGCATTTATGGTAGCGGCCCGGGACAAAATTTACAACACCCTACCGGGCCCAGGTTTATAACGCCTTTCCGGACCCATCGAGTGAGGGTACCACGCGGCCACCTCGGCACAAGGTCACCCTCCCTCTGGCAATGGTAGGCGTCAACCAATCACGAACAAATTAGAAGACAGAGATTCTTAGACCCCACCCACACCGAGACTAGCTGCAAGGAGACAAGAGACGACAAGACCAGTCAACCAAGTAGCCTCGAATAAACCACTACTCCTCCGAGCAACCGTAGAGTCGTAGTCCACCACCAAATCCGCGTACTTCTTTTTATTTCTTCGGCTCTGTTAATGTCAGAGTCGAAAGTGCAAACCGACACGCACAAGAGTGTTCCTTGCACCAGCTGCACCACTCAAAAGGTGCACGACTAAACACGTATAAAATCGCAAAACAAATTCTAAGCAGACTTTTTGGAAAATATAACAATGATTCTTATGAAAATAGTGAAAAACTTTCAGATTCTCAGAATGAGGAACTATCACTGGAAAAACAGTTAGAATTAGAAATTGCAGATAGCCTTCAAGAATTTAGTGTCAAGAGTTTAGCGGCAGAAGAAAATAAATTCCAGGCTCTAACAAAGGAATTCCAAATTTTTTAGTCCACTGAAAACAGGACACCCAATCTTCTGTTCTGTATACGATAAAGCCAACATCCGCACAAAATGGAAGAAATTTTTCTACGGCTACAGATTTTGTTACAAAAAAAAAAAAGAAGTAGATCGTCTGATTCTACATTAGAAGCATTATGCTTCTTAAGAAGTCATTTCAAAAGAAAAGCGTAATGTTTCACTTTATAAAAGTTTGGTAAAAATTTCCCAATATTTTTTTATTTTATTAAAAATTCTCGAGAATTATCGAGAACTATCGAGAAATATAGTCTTATTTCTCATTTCTCGAGAAATGAAAAATGTTGAGAAATCAGGAACACTAGTCAGAACGTTACCGTAGATTATTGACGAAATTTCCCTGTTAACGCGCATAATTTCATCATCCGGTGAGGATTATTTACCTGTGTTGCAGAACACTAAAGACGTGGCTCACATTTTAATTGAGATCCCATGAAATACACTCCTGGACAAAGTGATAGCACAAGTGTACTATTTTTAATGTCTCGGAAACTACATATGTAGATTTTCAGGATGAAACACACAGTGTTAGCAAATAAAGTTCACCTCGCTCTTTATGGGCTGCAGTTCAGGATCTAATTCAGTCAAAGGGTCCCCTTCGCGGTCGAAAGAATAAAAATAAAATCAATTTAAATGAAAATCTTAGGAAAAAATAAATTATACTAAAATGTATGGTACTTGAGTTAATTTGGGTTAATTGGTCCCCAAACAGTGTTAGACCAGTGCCCCAAAATTAACGGTCGCTAATTTGCGAATGATCACGCAATCAACAGTTAGTTTCGTGTTTTAAAAGTATAGTTCAGCTTAACAGACGTAACCTAAGTCAGGCCTAAGTCAGGGTTTTCCCACCATTGTACCAGATGAGGGGAGGGAGCACAAATTGAGGGGAAAAAGTTACCCTCTCTCTGCCAGTACCGCGGTAGTTACGTGACATTGTGACACAGGCACCACAGAGACGGAACGCATCACGTGACCGGGTCGTGGCAGAAGCATGGGGGAATAGCGTGGTAGAAGGAGAAATTAGAGTGGGGGAATAAGTTTTGATCTGGCGACTATGTATCCCACTTCTTCGTTCCGCTCAGGTGGGAAGTGACGTTCCCCCGCTATTTCAGACGGTCGTATCACCAGAAACGCATGGCATTTGTTTCTATCGCGGCCCTATTCCTATCGTATACTATAACACTCGCGAGCCATAAGCGAGTCTTGTTCCCACTCCTTAGACACCCCCCACCATGCTCCTATGGATTGTTGGAGAAGGGGTCGCTGGGCTAGAATCCTATGTGGAAGGTTGTCTCCAGGAGTGATAAAAGCACGGTAGGGTAGTATGAAGTTGGAGGAGGCCATCGCGTCGCTCGTTGCGGGTTGGTCTCAGGTAGCATAGGTTCGGAGGAGGGAGAGGACGAGTACACCGGATCACGGGTATCCCCAGGAGCTTATGGACGGACATGGAGGATTTAGTGCGGTATACGTTGTCCCGTCGGCCGTTCTTCGGGTGTCCGCCAGGCCGAGGGGAGTCCCACATAACCCCGACTTCCTCTCGGGGGGGGGGGGGGGGCATCCGTAATACTGATTACCTCCATGATAAAAGAAGGGTGATATGAAGTAGCCAGTAGTGGGGGGAACCTGTACACTGTTGGTAGGGGTCGTGAAGCGACAACGGGGAAGAAGTTGCCCAGGCCTGTTGTTCCGTCGCAAGGAACGGTTCAAGTGGGGTTTGCCTTTGGACAATTATTTATGATACGCTCGTGACTAAGTGATCACCTTCATCGATTAGGCACGGCGCAACATGTAGCGACCATTCAAGTCACAAGCCTGCCTTTCGTTTGTTTTCACTTCCTATGGTTACGAGACGTCACAAATGAAGCCTTTACGAAGGATTACCCAAACCAAAAGGCACTGTTCTGAAGTGTCAAGGGTTAGCCTTGTTGAGAGACCGGCATCAGCTTACGCTCTCCAGGGCAAGCCCCACTTAGCTTACCTAAACAAGGTGACAATCATTCAAGGATGCGCTGATTGGGTAATGTAGCATTCAGCAGAACCAATCAGTGCACTTCCTCTTCCATGAGGACCGTCCTCTCAATACATAGAGGAGCCTCACGAGACAGAAGAACTGAAAGTCGAAATCACTCTCGAGTTTTACTCAAACTGAATTGTTTCGTTCGTGTATAAATAGATCTTTATTAATAACGTAATAACATAACAACTGTTGCCTGCAGAACTAACTTTAGGCAACTAATTCAAGGAGCCAGTAGACTCACGCGGTATAAGGAATATCGAAGAATTTCCGAGTAAAAGAGACGAGTTTCTAACGAGTCGTCATACGCAAGTCGAGTGTAAGTCGAACGAGTGTCGAATCTAAGTCCCGGTCCGTCCCGGGGTCCGCTCGCTGGTCACCTCGGTGGTGCCAAGAAAAAATCCCAACTTGGGGGAAAAGTCCTTCTCATTCGCTGGCTGACCCGAGGGGGAAGAATCTTCCGGGACAACCCTCCCCGGTGGAGGAGTGTTCGGATACGGATTTTAGAAATGAAACGCGGACGCGTCACTCCCGATACCGCCGAGGAATACTGTCCGCCAAATTAATTTTGGACAGCCGTTTCAATATTTGATCGAGTAATTTTATTGGAAGCGCGTTTCGTCCCAGACCTGCTAGAGGACTCGTCGGTAAGGCTGATCTAGCAGGCCCTGCCTTAGACGCGTCGGTTCGTCTCGTGCTTGGTCGTTGTTTTCGATTGCGAGAGCGTTCCGCGTCGGATCTTGGTTATTGGAGATCCATCTTTTTGAATAGATTTGAAACTGAAGGTTTCACGTTGAAACTGAATGTTTCACGTTTCAAACTGAATGTTTCACGTCGAAACTTGTTGAGCTATATCGAACCTTGGATGCACGCGCGACGCACGATGTTATCGCAACGCGATCACGAACAGAAGAGAGCTCAGATCGAGCGGTCCTCACGAGCATCGTTTTTGACAAAAACCGCTCGTCCTCGCGAGAATCGTTTCGGACAAAAGCTGATCGCTTGCCAGGCTCGCATAGCCCGACGACGAAACCCCGTCTTCGCAAAACTGAATGTTTCACGTTTGAAGACTTGGAATTGAATGTTCGAAAAAGACTTGGAACTGAATGTTTCATGTCTGAATCAAACTAGTGAGAGCGTTTGATTTTTAGTTCTTCCGTCTCGTGAGACTCCTCTATGTATTGAGAGGGCAGTCCTCATGGAAGAGGAAGTGCACTGATTGGTTCTGCTGAATGTTGCGTTACCCAATCCGTGCATCATTGACTGATTGTCACTCTGTTTAGGTGAGCTGAATGGGCCTTGCCCTGGAGAGCGTAAGCTGATGCCGATCTCTCAACAAGGCTGACCCTTAACACTTTTGAACAGTGCCCTTTTGTTTTGGGTGGTCCTTCGTAGGACTCAATTTATGACGTCCCGTAACCATAGGAAGTGACTACAAACGAAAGGCAGGCTGTGATACGAGCCTGGATTGTCGTCACTGTTGCGCCGTGCCTAATCGTTGAAGGTGATCACTTAGTTACGAGCGTATCATAAACAATTGTCCGAAGGCAAGCACCACTTGAATTGTTCCTTGCGACGGAACAAGGAGGAAGTCTCCACCCACAAGTCAAACCAGGGAAATTGGAAAAAACGAGTTGCAGGACCCCGGAACAACCCGAGTATTTAGCCTAAGTGGCTCGCTAACGAATTTATTGCCCCTTAGCTTGGGTCCGGTGACGACGGTTAAGGGGCACGCGCACGTGTGGCACAAGAGAGGGCTCTTGGCCTGTTAGACGCTTGTGCGGGCTATAAGGCCCGCTTTGTTCGAATCCGGGACCTCCGGTACATTGCGGGCGGTACGCGGAGTGAGGATTTCCCGGATTGACATTTATGGCCACTTTTCAATGCCATCAGCTAAAAAACCCTCGGGAGCCGTGCATACGGCCTTCGAGCACGGCCTATTAGCATTCTTCTAATTTTCGAAAGATGGCTAGAAATCGGAGAAGGGCATAAAATGGCTTTCAGCTTGTACTCTATGCAGCTGTTGCCTCGCGATGATTGACAATATGTAAAAGAAAAACTCGGTGGGATCGAACACGAACCGTGAGACATCCAGTTCTGAGTCTATTCGAAAACGGGTCTCAGACAGTCAAGATCCGACGCGAAACGCTCTCGCAATCGTACACACACAAACAAATCACACGAAACGAGAACCGACGCGTCTAAGGCAGAGTCTACTAGATCAGCCTTACTGACGAATCCTCTAGCAGGTCTTGGATGAAACGCGCTTCCGACTCAATCCAATCACTTAAATATTGAAACGGCTGTTCAAGATTAATTTGGCGGACAGTAAACATCGGCGGTATCGGAAGTGACGCGTCCGCGATCCAACCGGGCCCAAGATTTACAACCTTGGGTGGAACAATCGTCCGCGTATCACTTCTGAAATCCGCAACCGAACATCTGTATTATAACATAAGAAGGAGTCTGCGGAGGAGCGGACAGATTGATGGTGGGAACCGTGTGGCCTGCGACGAAGAAGAAGTCAGGTAGGCCTAACCTACGTCGACATGGGTCGCAACGAGAAATCAAGTGAAACCAAAACTGCAAAAATGATTGAATAAAAAAGTCAGCAAGCAACTGTTCCCATAATTTCAAATATTAAAAAAAAAATCGCATGGTAATTTGGTAAAAGATCTTGCAACTTATGAAAGGAAACAGTTGTGGTAGACCGTTAACATGATCAAAAACCGGGGAAACGATTATTCGAGTTGCCTCAAATTTCTTGGCTTCTGTTTCACATAATTGTATGTTAATTATTTATGTTAATTATTACACATATTACATGTATAGTATGTTAATTCTTTTCCTACAATTTGTACGATTTTTAATTAATATATTTTATTAAACAAAAAGGTTGTTCTCCTGTTACGTTGATTATATTTTGCTAAACATGCGGTACAATTTTTATTTATTGATTCAAATTGGAACTGTTTGTGTACGTAATTATGTAAATTACGTGGATAATTGTAAATCAACATTCATGGAGGGACACGTTAAGTCCGCGCGAATAATTTTGCAGAGTAGATTAAAATGGATTAATAAACATTCGGTCGGACTCAAGTAATAAAAGCATGCTGCAGTGAAAGCTTGATTTAACGGACTAATTGCGGAGAGATGTACGTTACATTCAAATGTCCGTAAAATAACGTCTACGCGAAAACAAAAGCCCAATAAATAACGTACTATCTATGTTCAGACACAACGCAATCTGTTTTCACATTAAAACGAGAAATTTGGCTACACTCGTAAATATTATGTATCGTAAAAGTAAATATGACTTGAGATAATGATTGATCGTTATATTCTATCGGGAAATACATACCAGAATTGTTGGATACATCTGGTATTGTGGGTTTGTATAATCGAATGTAAAGTACAATTGTATTACTATTATTTATGTTTTATGTATTAATAAAATGTCATCAAAACTACTTTTATGCTGAGAAAAAGTCACGAAAAAATATTTCTTCGTATATATTTGAATAATTAGTCACAGATGCAAACAATTTAATACCAATGAAAATGAATGTAGTACTGGAGAAGATGCTCACATTTGGATATCATTATAAGCTGAATCTCGTAACCTGACGACTTCAAGTAACTCTTATGTTATTTGTGGTACGAATAAATTGTTCAAACAAATGTTGCATGGTTTTCAGGAGGACGTACAGTGCTGCAACTTCTTTTTTGTTACATTTCTTTTTTATCGAGATACGAGGGTCACCTTCAGTTTTTTGAATGAAATGTCTAATATATTTCCTTAAATTCGGATAAAGTACCAAATTCTCCATAAAAAATATTACACCAGATAGGGCTTAAAATGGATAATTTCTAAAATATTTTTAAGACAAATTTATGAGTAAAGGAATAATGTTTTCTAGTGTTTCTGCAGTTAATAATAATACGTCCTAATAATTTACGGCCATCGTTGATAGCTCGCGATAAACTTCATTTTTAATGTTTAAAAAATGAAACGAGTTTGAGAAAGTCCCTGCAGTTATTAATTTTGAGCCCTCTGTGGTATAATACTTTTTTCACGCAGAACTTGGTGCTTTATTCGAATTCGAGGAAAACTATTGTGCATTCTATTGACATAATCGAAGGTGACCCTTATACGAGACTCAATGGTTCAAAACTCTTGAAACTTTTAATCACGCTATAGTTTGTTCCACATTCGTGCGATCGCTGAAACGTGTCGCATCGATACTAACGATACCGTCGATAACTTCGATAGCGGAGGTGACCTATCAATTCGAACCGTTGTTGGCAATTTCCAATCTGTAATTGTTTCTCTCGTACGGAACGCAAGATGCTCGCGTCTCATCGAAATGCAAGCCCCGCTGGTCGTGCCCGGAACGTTGCAATGAGTTGAGGGAATAAAGACGCGATAAGATCGGCGCATAAATCACGGGGGAAAGCCATTCGGTGCTACATACATTGCAGGCTGTCTATAGGGTTGCCATTATTGTGGCGATTTTCTCACCGGCGCCGAACGTTTTACGAGTGAACGGGTCGAAGCAAATTGCCGACTTTTTGCGAAATATGGCCGAGATCGAAGATAGACCGGCGAGGAACAGGTCTGCAACGTTTTGCAAGTTGGTAAAGTGCGGAAAAACATAAATGGTAGAAAAGAGTACCCGGAAGATTTATGTAATCCTTGTTTCCGTGGGCAGGGGTATCTACCCAGCCCCCGAAATAAGGACAAGTAAATAATTCTGGGGACACTGTAAGTGTGTCGTACAAATTTGGATGGGGATCAAAAAACTTTTCCAGAAGATGCCCCATTATATTCTATCCTATATTGAAACTTTCGAGAAGAGTAATCGTTTATCAGATTCAAACTTGGACACTGCCCAAGATTAGTTAGCATGTGTATCTAGCGCCATCTTATTAGTAACGACCAACATTTTTACTTCAATCACACACAAATATAACGGACAATTTAACACGTTCGCTACTAGCATTTATTTCAGTGATAGTCTTCGTAATTACAATTTTTTTAACCCCAGACTCGCAATGAATGTTTCAAACAGAATCTGTTATAAGATCTGATTAAAATGATCTGATTAATTCAGATTAAAACTGGTGAAGATATTGTCTACAGTCCCACAAATAGTACTGTTTACTATAAATACAATATGAGGCCATCACTATAATTTCTGAGGTACTTCATAACTTTGTTCACTAATCTAATGTTTAATTTCCTGATTTCTTACAACTGTATAAATGATAATCAATTTTATGTTGTCCTATAATATTATTATAGATATTACTATACATATAATATTGTAATGTAATATAACATTAGTTTATAACAGACGATAAAAATAAATTGTATCATATATCAAATTCTTTATTTTTATATTTTAGGTACTGCATTTTGGAATTTTCACGATTTCTGTAACTTAAAATACTATACATTTTAAATATTAGAAAGGAAAATACTAAATATTACCGATAATGAAAAAACTGCTTAATTTTCTGACGAAAATTTCAAATTCGATGGAACGGAGTCTGCGAGCAGAAACTGTCGAAGACAAACTCATCATAGCGCTGGCACATATGGTATCGATGGTAACCATCGATTCGCATTTTCTTCGGCGCGAATTTGTTCCAATTTCGATATACTTCAGTCAGTCGCATCTTTTCACTCTTGACGACGAGTAGTAACACGACAATCGCTCGAAGACATTTCCTCTCTGGGTAATAAGGAGCGTCACCGAACATCTACAAGGAGCTCGAGGAGTGCACGAAAATTCCTCGGAATCCTGGAAAAATTTATGGTCCGGATGTTTACCGACGCGCTGAATTCTCTCGGGCTCTCTCAGGCAGCGCCAAGATACCGGTGGCTCTATTTCGTTTCGCTCCTCCGGCGCTAGGGGGTGGCTATTAGTCGTAATTACTGGAGGAATAAGTCTCAGCTTAATACCTCCCGCTCGCACCCCTTTCATCTTTCACCTATCCGAGACGATATTCTCTCACCACCGTCGTCTTCCGGGGGTGTGAACCACTCTCCAGCTGGTTCTGCCGACCTTCCTCGCAAAATCTCTCTCGTCCGTACGACCTTCGTTTCAGCTCAAGCAGAATGGGACAGTGAGCAGGACTTGTCGCTTGCAGCTCAACGTTTTCTCATTCTCCCCTCTTGTCCATGCGTGTCGTTAAATCGAGAACTTGAACAGGACTGGTTCCTTTTTTCAAACGATTTCTTCGAATCTCGATCCGTATTCCGATTATCGAGCCATGCTCTAACCCGGTAGACTCCGGCATAACGCGATCAAAAAACTGTTTAGGAAAACTATATATACAGGGTGGGCCACCAGATATTACCACCTTGATTTAGGTCATTATCATTATTATTCGCACCGAAAAATGTTTGGATGGATATTAAATGGTTTCTAGAGATGAATATACTGGAATTATTAGTTTTTTTTTTTTGTAGGGGAACACGTCAAGGACTTATGAGGTCAACTTTGATCTTTTAAATGGAACTACATATTTTCTTATGCACCGATCGATGCTGCTTTTTATTCTTTATAAAGAGGTGTTAACCTATGTATGTCGAATGATTTAATTTATGATTTATCCCAAAAGTTTTGGGAGAGAGATTGCGGTAGCAAATTTTCGTAAAAGATCGTCTATTTTTGTTGTGGATTATTCATGTTGTTTTCTCTCTAAATAAAAACCGTGTGTGCCAGAAGTGCATGAATTCTGGTTACATCTTTGACGATTTCTCAAAAAGGGCTAAAAGAGCGGCGATCAAAAAGCTTTGACAAAAGGTGTACAAACTGGTTACCCCCACCCTATTTGCTCAACTTAACCAGGATTGAATTTTTTTTTTCTTCAAATTGAAAATGGAAACGGAAGGAGGCTAATCCGATATGATTTTGCATATTCAATATATTTCGGTAGCTATCTTTTTTTATCATTTTGAATTAAAAATATCAAATCGGTTTTCAGAGTTTGCATTTTGGTAAACGTGAATTCTTTCGTAAGTTTATTTGAGCGAGTAGCAAATTAATCTACACGATAGACTAAAACAATTACAAAATTATTAGTTGATATTAACATCAATTTTTAGTAAAATATTGATATTTCTATAATTTTTTATTTGTTTTAATCTATTGAGAAAATTGATTTTTTATCCCTTAAATTTATTTTTAAATATTTGATGAAAAGTTTAGCATCATCTGTGTACTCATCCACACATTTTTCTTACATATAAATTCTACATTATGAAAAGACATATTTTATACAATAGTGGGATGAATAATATATTTTGATTGTATGTGTTCCGCAAAAGTTTAATTGTTTGCTTTTCTATTTACTGCGATAAAAGATTACTATTCATCAATACTATCAATACTATTCTAACTTAAATCTAATTAATGCAAGAAAAAGAAAAAGATATTAAAACTGGTAATCCTATTTTGATTAATATTTCAGACTACTTCTTTCTTTCTTCCTCTCCTATCTGTTTATATAAACTACTAATTTGTTATAAAAAATAAATTGAACTTTCAGAGAATAATTTGTAATAAAAAATGAATAATTACTTGATATCATAGAATTGTTACTTTAATTGTAACTTGCAGGTATTAGATATCTTTTGCGAATAAATAGTAGACGAATTAATCTAGGCAAAGATGTATGCCATTATTATATTATATATAATATATTATACGGATGAAATAAGTCGAGATGTTACCGTAGCAAATTCTAAATTTCAATTAAAATTCATATAATGCAATTCATTACCATGTTAGGGATCTCCATGGTGTTCAAGCTGCTAGCAGACTTCCATCTTTTTCGACTAATTTTGATCGACATTTGAATGTCGTACCAACCGGTACCCCACTGCGGTGAAGACAAGTTTCCGGTGTAATAAGAGTAAATCGACACCCTTAGAACTCTGTCAGTTCATCTTCTTCCCCCGGGATTCATTAGTCTATGTCAGAAGCCGTTGTAAATGCAGCTGTGGCGGTCATGTGTCGATATTATTAATAGTAACGTCAATATAATACTTTAGTACAGGAAAGAAGTATGGAAATACGTAATCATCGTGTTTCCAATATGCCGTGAATAACTACAAACGAATTACTAATAATCTGATTCTAAAGATGCGTATAGCAAAACTGAATCAATAATTAAAAATTTTGTGTGAACCTTTATTTATTGTCAGAAAGAGTAATTATTACAGAAAATAAATACGACAATAACATTTTACATTTAAGCTGACATATACAATATTGTAGAGTACTCCATTTTTTTTACTTAATTATAACAAAAAATATCATTAATTAGATTTTGCACATTGCTATAAGATAAAACATAAACGTGAAAACGAATGATTGAAATGAATGAAAATTTCCGTGATACTGTTGGAAAAATCGTGTCTCCCGTAAATGAGGAATCATCAACACCTTTAGATTTGCTTTACGTAATAAAGATGCCTGACGATTTGATTAACTGTAATGATTTGACTTTGAGGTTAATATCTACTAAACTTTGCTAATAGTACTGCATTTAATGTATTAAATTCCTTTCTCCCGCCATTTTACTTGTGCTCTTTTTTTTTCTTTCCGCTCATTGTTATCATTTTAGATATTCTTCAACATGCTTCACTCCATTACGCCCCTCTTTTTATAATTCTTTCTCTATTGCTCTTTTTTCCGTCCCGACATTCATTCTCTTTTATCTGTCACATTTTTATTCGCGACGCGCACCTCGGTTCTATTCTCCTGTCTCTCCATCAGTCACGATTAGCGGTTCTCTTTAACAGTTGAGTTATCAACCAACATTTGGCTTTTGTTCCGTCCTATGTATATAGATGTTTCCATTGGGAATGTGTGCATAGTCGGTTAGAAGCTTGACGACTGCCGCAAGTGATAAAATCGGAGAATCGAATCGGGGAGGGGAATAACACATAAAGATAAGGAGAAAAGCTTGGAAAGAGAATGGTTCACGCGGGAGGTGAGTTAAAGCGGTGTTAGAAGAAGAAAGAAGAAAATGGAGAAGCAAGAATGTATTACTAATCATTAGAGTAAATCAGAATCTTGAGCGAAAGGAGCATAGCCTGTTATTCAAGTACTTTTCTTGATTACTGTTCTTTACTTATATTCGAATTATTAATTTGTTACGATTAACAGCTTCAGAAATATTTGACATGAACGACTAGCAAACCCTAAACATTTTTCCTGTATCATTGCCGAAGATTAAAAGCGTTTTTTTCTGAATACAGTGAAATGTACAGTGTGAGCTATACAATATGTTACAATCTGTTTTTTCAAATCTGTAGCAGCTACTAACTTCATATTTGTTAAATTAAGTGGGGCAAGAGGGGTGGGAAGAAATTTTTGTAAGAAGGAAGGGCTACAAATAAGATATCTACAATTTTTTAGAATGCGTCAGCATATTAAGCCCTTTCTATATTATTTTCTCCATAGCTGCAATCATTAGAACTTCTTTGTCCTTAATAATTTCTTTGTAGAAACATAAAATTTATTGTAGGTCTATAGTTACTTTACTTACTTTACAAATACTTCAAGCAAATGTTACTCATTGTCAGTTCGATAAGTCTTAAAAATTTGTCATGTCTCACATTTTAGAAAAATCTTATGTAGACTAAATAATCAGCCATCATTTAATTTAAAAGAAATAAAGTCGATAGCTGAAATAATTTTAGAACAAATACTTAGTAACAGTACACTTAACTCATTCTGTATAAGTACTAGAAGTAATACATTTTAATATAATGTATTACATATTTTGTATTAATATAATTTATATGTACATATATTAATATATATGTAGGTAAAGGGTGTAAAGAAATGTTTGGTCTTCGCTGCCATAGGCGTATTCTTCATCTACGGAGAGATGAAGATCTGTAAAAAGTCAAATTTCTTTTTATTGTATTATATTCTACGTGTCATGTCAATAGAAAAAATTTGAGCTTAAAACTCAAGGTCACGGACAATTTTGCGACAACTTTTTTTTGCAGATCTTCATCGTTTCGATGATGCCGAATACGCCTATGGCTCTGTACACAGCATATATTCATATAATTCAAATAGTACATTCAATTTCCTTTGTAAATTGCATTTTGTATGAACTTATTTATAGCTTACAACTCTCCACATACAGAATAATGATATACTTCATAAATAGAAGATTAAAATTTTACTGTACCACAGTTTCACAATTTTTTACTATAAATTTATAAATTTCTGAGAAAATGTATAGTCTAATTGTAATAGATAGATTACTATGGGGGAGCCAATTCCTGTGCCTATATTAATTATACTTATTTTTAAAGCATAATGAATATTAAAAACGAGATATTAAATTTTTTTCATTAAAATCAGTTAATATACATGTACGTTGTATTGGGTTGTCCGGATAGTTTGTGCCGATTTTTAAAGGAAATTCAAACGCAGTACATTTAAATTTCGATATACATTTATTGAATTATTATAAGTGCCATTTTGTCCCATAATCTTTCTCCATCTTTCACGGAACTTGTGTTTTTCGGCGAAAAACTTGTAAATGTGTTTTTTTATGTCGACCAAAGAGTTAAAGTTTTTGTCATTATGGGAATTTTGTATTGACTTAAAGAGATGAAAATCTGAGGGTGTAATGTCTGGTTAATAGGGCGAATGGGGTAGCACATCCCAACCAAGGTCCAACAGCTTTTGGAAGAAAAAAGCATCAAATGCCTAGAATTCACTCTGTTCCCTTCCATATTTAAGAGCGTATACAACTAAAAAAATTAATGTATCCTAATCAAACTTATTTCTAAAAATGCCTGAGAGATCACCTTTTTGGACTATGTTACACATACCATTTGTTTTCAATCATTCTGACATATTCAGACTTATCCTAATGCCACCTACAGAAAAACAACACGAACTTTCCGGACAACGTTAATGTTCGTTATGCTTTAAAAATATGTATAATTAATATAGGCACAGTAATTTGCACCCCAAAGTAATTGGGTCTCTTACCCTAGATACCTAATAATTACTATGTATTTAGATCCAAACTACAGAGTGTCCCAAAAATGTTGTATTTCCTTGAAAGAGGTCACGTGAAATAACTTATTCCTTTGCGAAAATGTTTTCCGCCGCTTTGTCAAGGTATTATTAACGAAAAACATGGTCCAATCAGGGTGTGGCAATAATGATCGGTTTCCGACTAAGCCAATGCCAAAGCCACAATCAGCGGGGCCCGTCGCCGTGCCGAAATATTATTTGAGACTCTATTGTCCGGAGCATAAATATAAAGTTCAGTGAATGTATTATTAATCGCGCGAACAGAATTTTCATTCTGTAGACTTTTGAATGTATAATTTAAATAAAGAATATAATTTGTTGGGATCATGGGTGCGGTGAGGCAAAGGTACGAGACACTTGCTGATAATTGCACATATTTTATAAAGGAAAAGTACTGTTAACTGATACATAAAATCCGACTCTCTCATTCAAGAGCGCGTACATCATCCGAGAGCGTTTCAGCGCACACCCCCCACCACACACACTCGTAGGGCGCGCATGCCCCGTCGCTCATCACACCGTCTATGCATGTTTGACCATGTATATTGTAATTAAATATAACGTAATCACGTAGTGTGCATCGCATAAATAGGAGTATTTATTTTTCAACGATTTCGTTATTTCATTTCATAAAGTTACAAATACATCGCTAACAACATGCAAGAGACGTACTAAACGTTCATATCAGTATCTTTGCTCGTACCTTTTTTTATAGAAACTATTTTGCAGCATGCCTCAACGTACTTTGTCGTTGTATTGAATAAAGGTTTTGGATTAGTCTTCACCAGGTTCTCTGGTTATCGGATATTGGAAACCAGAAATTTCCCAATTCGTTGTTACCTAAATGCACATTCCAGATTTATTTGTACGGCGTGTGCTCACACGAAAAGTATAAAATAAATATTCTTCCTGATTAAGAAAAACGTGGAAAATACGTGCAAAGAAGACGATAGTGGTACATGGGTAATGGCGGGGGGGGGGGTGTGTTGGATAAAACCCTTTCCCTGATAAAACACGTTTGTAATCCACGCTGCGAAACGCGACGTTGCAAAATCGCAAGAGCAAAAAGCATCCGTGCAGAAAACGCGAAAATCGCCTTGCTCCGGAAACTGTCGCATAATACATGATACTGGTCGGTATTGCTCCGCGATGATGGCAAAAGCATTTCGTCTGCTCTTAGCACGCGTTACTCGCATCACGTTATCGTATAATTAGAAATTAGCTTTTTACGGAGCTTGCCTTTCACATGTCATCGTAAGACGCACAATGCTGATACTGCGGAATTTATGCATTTACGATGAAAATGAATACTGCGAGTCAAAGTAATATTCGGACACTTTTAAAAGGACGATCTCCTTTTTAATATCGGACTGAATTTTTTTGAGAAGTTAGAACAATTAGTTTACTACATGACGTGTAAAAAAGAATTTTGGAAAAATTGCAATTGGTCGGAATTACAGCTAAAATACTAAGAGTTGTATTTCATTCCTTTATTTTCTCTGGAATTCCGACCAATTGCAATTTTTTCAAAATTTTTCTGTCTTCATACCATGTGTGTAGTAACCTAATTATACTAACTTCTCAAAAGAGTCCAAGTCGTATGGTTCAATATTTAAAAAGTTATCGTCCTTTTGAAAGCGTCCGAATATTACTATGATTCACTGTAGGTGTACTAGTGAACAGTGAAGACATTAGAAGAATTTAAGAATATTGAAAGAAGGAACACATTTTCATTTAATCTGTGTTCCTCTCAAAACCCTCCTTTAAAAATGAAAAAAGAAATTATAGTTTTCTTTATAAGCAGTTTATAAAAATTTCTGCTGCTTCTCCCACCAACCTCTCTTTCCTGCAGCACGCACCTTCGTCGCGTTCGCTGGTGTCTCGCGTCTTCGTTGCCCCACGACAGCTGTTATTCGTTCGCGACAAAATGTCAGATGTAATACGAAATTTATGAAAATCGTGCTTGGAAACTAATTACAGAATGTCATCATTTAATGATAGGATACTTCGCAGACGGTTAACGGTGTTCGAAGCAATATTTATGATGCGAGAATCTCGCCATTGTTACCGGAATCCAAACGTTGGCGGACGTATGAAATATTAAAAAGCAGCGAACTCAACGCGAAATCAAAGTCGCCGAATTAATCTGATACTGCATGTAATTAACGCAAGCTGTATATCGACGAGTAACATGGATTTGTATGCCAAAATTAAATTGTTCTTATCGCCATTATCGCCCTGCTTTTAAACAGATTATTTTAGATATTTGATTTAAAGATGGAATCTAATTAAACTGAACGTCATCCGGAAAATTATAGCTTCAGGGTCATTTATAAACGAGGATCAAAAGTATTAACGACCTACATATTTTGCTCTGATTATTAAATTAGACGGTAAAACTTTATTATCGTATAAACGGTGCTACTGAAAGTAGTAATCTTATGATCTCATGACTTGTTATACCATTTTGTGTTATACTACCCCTGCGAAAAATTATTCAATCAAACAAACCAAGTGTCTATCAATTCATATTTTGACCGATAAGAGTGAATCCAATGATGAAACTTGTCACATACATATGAAGAAAATATTAATATAAAAATGAATATGCTTGTTTTTTTTTTAAAATCTGGGTTAGGTCGTGTTGTAGGTTAGAAAACGGAGTCTGTGCAGTAGCAACAGTTTTTTTCAAATATCTCGGACACGAAGGTCGTCCGGCGGTATCATGTAAAAAAGTTGTTCACAACTATACCCCCAACAATCGGTGGGTCTGTATTGAAAATTTAAATAATATTACTAATTTTTAATTTTGCTGATCTGTGTCCATTATATGTACATATCCTGAATATTCCATCAACCCCGGTCAACGTTGCAATGAACTGCAAACTTAAGAATCGTGAAAATCAGGATTTTTATATCTTTCATGCCGGTCGTTTTTTCGCATCAACCAATTTTGAAGAAATTTTCAGAATATGTGTAATTGACATAGATCTACAAAATGTATTTATTATGTTTTCAATATAGATCCACAGAAAAAGTTGTTATGGTGAAAGTTTGTAAATTCGTATGGTCTATTATTAAACAAAGTTATCGCCTTTTTAAATAAGTCGAATATTACTGGGATTCATTCTGTGTATTGTACATTATTCATATTTAATATACGCCCGTATAATTTGTTTACCAATCATGTTCACGATTTTGATCGAGTATTTCCTCCCAGGGGTAATATGTTACATTTAGATAATAATACATTTTTCATTACTTCTTTTTCGAAATCCTCATCTTCTCGCGCATTTTTGTCACAGTATCCGTTTTTTGTTTTCACTCTTCATTTAATCTTCCACAATTTTCTTTCTTCTTTCTTACAACTCATTCAACCATCTGTTTCCATTCTTCTTTTTTGCATAATTCCTAACTTCCATTATATCCCACTAATTGTTTCCACCCATCTTTTCTGTTCCTTTACCTCCTTTCTCATTTACTACAATTTTCTCTAGTTACATTTTTATTCCAGCTCTACTAGCTCTTCCCACGTGCTTTTTACTTCTATTTTTATGGCCTTCTCCGCTCTTACTCTCCGCTTTATCCCTTTCATTTCGCTCCTAATTTCTTTTAATATTGCCGCGAACTCCTTACCTAGTGCGCCTCTTTCTTGTCTGTTAATCCTTGAATAATTTTTTCTCATTCTATCTCACTTTTACTTCTACATTTCTTATAAACCTTTTGTACTTTCTTTCTTCTTCCCACTTGTACTTTTTGTGTTGTATCTCTCCTGCCTCCTTTACTCGTTACACTTACTTCTGTTTGCTAATTTTATATTTTTCTAGATTCTCTAATCTTTTACTAATCTTTACCATTAAATAATCTTATTATTCTTTCCTTTGTCTGTGATTTTACATCACAATTTGGTCGTTCTTCTTTCTTTCATTTTATTACATTTTTAGAAGATTTTCCCCAAATTTCTCACTGTTTTCTTTTCATTACATAAACATACCATTTTCCACTATTTGTTTCACTGTTTGCACATACGCTTTTCCATCGTAAGTGGCAAAGACTGCATAAATACTTCAACAATATGAATATTACTACAAAAATTGCTGATAAAACAATGCATACAGATACAGTATACAGTGAAGAGCAAAACTGAGTCCACACTATTTGAAAGAGCATAACATTTTTAAAATTAGACTAAATGATATAAGCGTTTTTGAGAAGCTAGAGGGATTAGTTTATTAGACGAGGTGTAACAAATATTTTTTTAAAATTTGAATTGGTCTTTTACAACTTTTTTATCCGAGCCTGTATTGAAAATTTAAAAAATGTGCCTTATTTACTCGAATAAATTATATCCACGGTGAAAATTTTACCCATATTGGCTAATTCGTTTACGAGTTATAGACGATTAAAAATGGGAAAAATTTTCGTTTTTCACGATTTTCTTCTCATAATCGCAGTTTTAATCGTTTATAACTGAGTGCTGGAGAAGAGAGCGGAGAGGGGGAGGGGGGCATATAGGAACCTATATACGAGGTTAAAGCACGGTAGGGTAATATGAAGTTCCATTTGGAATCTGCATACTGGTAGTGGGGGTCGTGAAACGACGGCGGGGAAGATGTTGCTCAGGCCTGTACTAGAGCACACGAACTTGGCGAATATTCAAACTCGTTTTTCTCGAAAATGAGGCGTCGAACTAAAAAATGTTGCTCCTTCTTTTCGACTACTTTTTGCATATAGAATCACCATCTAGCCACTTGTACCGCGATTTCGGAAACACCCTGTAGTCAACTAATGGCGGGACTGGTTATTTTTGTGAAATGAGAATTTCAGGTCTACAGTTTCGTTATTCAGAATGGCGTGTTACAGGCGGAGGAATATCCGAAATACAGATGAAAGAGCACTGGTATATAAATTATTCGTCGCAGACAGAAATTGATCGGTGTTTCATTGGTGCTTGAAATATGCTGCCGTAGAAAGGGTACGGAAATACGAGGATTATAATTTCGTGAAAAAACATTGTGCAACGGTGACGGCGGCCGTTTAATTTCGGTTTACAGAACGAATTGGACAAAAGGTAATCGGACACTTTTGTGTCCGCCCTTCTAATTCACTTCGGCTGTCAACTAAATTCGAGTTCATCGTCGCACGTTGAACGTTGCAATCCGTCGGTCTTTTACAAAGGAAATTAATTTGGCGAACACGCTTTTTCTTTTGCATGGTTCCGTAATTACAAAAGCTCACGCGTGCGCGGCCAAAATTATACTCCGGAGCAGAATTACCCAGGCAAATGAGATTTATGATAACGCAACGACGCCGGTGTAATGAAATGCGGCCGGGCTAAACAAAATGAAATTCACTGACCGATTTTTTAAGCCGAAGAGCAATTCAATTTCTTTTTCGTCGGAGTATTTATATTACGCTCGCAATTAAAATTTATGTGTTTGCTACGAATGCTCGGTGAGGACTGCCGGAATAGTATACATACATACGTGCAAACACTATGAATGACTGCGCTTGTATAGAAATATTATTTAGCGCGTGGAACGAGTATCAAATTCATATTTCAACTTTTCAGTAACCTATAGCATCGTATAAACACTTTGCTTCATATACAAGGTGTTCATTTGATAACTTTCCAGCCGAATATCTACAAAAGTTATGAAAGATATTAAAAAAGTGTAAAACACGTGTCCAAGGATTTCGAGGGGGAAAGAGGGAGGCAGTATCAGTTTTTTATTTGGGTGGCGTTTTCAAGGTCATTTTAAGGTCAACTTTGTTTTTTCAAATGGAATCCTATATTGTTTATTGTGGGATCTTATTCTACGTAACAAGACCAGCAATTTTCGTAGGATACTTTTTTTTTATCCTTGCACTAGTTTCGGAGATATTTAAAGGGAAGTAGAGCGAGGCATATTATTGTGTAAAATTCTTTGACGCAAATCGTTGATCTTTTTCAGTTGTACTAGCACGTACTTTTGAAAACAAAATTGTCCTCTATTGATCTCTTGTTTATGTTCTCTGTCTTTCAATATAAGATTGTACTATTTAGTCAAGTGTGAATCATCGTAATAAGAGATATTATATCGTAGTACAATCAATTGTATAAAATGGTGTATTCTTTAAAAGAATGAGTAGAAATAATTTTTATTGATGGACCTGATGAGTGTGCTCGTCGAACTGCTGCTACGTTTAATGACAGACATCCTGATACACATGTTTCTCATACGTACGTGTTACAATTAGTTGCAAAGTTTAAGGAAACAGGATCGGTGACAAATTTAAAAAGAAACCAGCCAAAATTCATAAAAGAAGCTGATAAAATCGGAATTATAGGACAGTTCACTGTGAATCCTACTAGTTCAATTCGACAAGTTTCAATGGTAACTGTTGTATCAGTGGGATCTGTGCACAAATTACTTAAACATAACAAGTTTCATCCTTATAAAATGCAGTTGCATCAAAAGTTGTTGAAAGATGACTTTGACAGGCGGATTGAGTTTTGTGAGGAATTAACAAATATGATCAACGTCACTCCTAATCCAATTAAAAACATTTATTTATGTTAGGAAATGTTATTATAGGTCCTCTGTTTTTCCAAGAGAATTTGAATGGCAATCTGTATTTAAATTCACTGGACGACATTGATCCACTTATAACAAAAAATCTTGAAAACCAAACAGATGAAGACGGCAATTTTCTGTTAAGTGAAAAACTTTTGTACTTTCAACACGATAGTGCTCCCCCACGTTACCAGTTCGCCAGTGGTTAAACAATCGATTCCCACTAAGATCTAACTCCAGTCGACTTCTTTTTGTGGGGACACTTAAAGTCTGTTGTTTAGAGAACACAGCCAGAAAGCGTCAACAATTTGCATCGCAGAATTGTACAGGAATGTAGAGCTATTCCGACAGATACCATCAAAAATGTTCGTTCAGAATTTGAGAATCGTCTGTCTTATTGTTTAGAAAAAACGGAAAACATTTTGAAAATTTGTTATAGTTATAAAGTAATTACAAACTTTCTCGCGGTACAACTATGGCTCGCTCTACTTCTCTTTAAATATCTCCGAAACTAGTGCGCGGATAAAAAAAAAGTATCCTACGAAAATTGCTGGTCTTTTTAAGTAGAGTAAGATCCCATAATAAAAAATATAGGTTTCCATTTGAAAAAACAAAGTTAACCCGCAAAGAGTTAAAATCAATTTCTTTTTCTTCTCTTGTTTACGACTCAACAACAGCGCGACGCTGACGGTACGTTCCGCGTGGCTTCTCGCCGAGTAGGTGTTAGCCGCACTCTAATTGGTTTGTATTTTTCATTAATATCTCGAAATCAAAATGCTCCAGCGCGAGATGGCAAAGGTGCCTCGATGAAGAAGCATAGCCCCCAGGGTAACTAGGAGGAGGTCAGTGGAGGGAGAATGTTTAGAGGGTAGTCCCAGTTTGCAAATAGTACCCCTCACGGGAACAATCACCGGGGAGTCCCTCGCTTTCCCGGGGTTGCGATGATCCCTGGAAGTAGTGCGTAAATGCATTTCAACCCCCTCTACTCAAAACAATAAAAAGAAAAGAAATCATCCCTTTCCGGATTTTCAATACTTTTTGACACACTCTGTATATCTGACACAAATCTATCAAACGGAAGTTTCAAATTTTCAATATAGGCCCAGACAAGAAACTTAAAAAGCATCTACTAATATTTTTTTCGCGATTCCGACAAATTGAAAATTTCTTAAAAATTTCTTTTATGCGTCAACTAATCGTTCTAACTCCTGAAAGCGATTCAAGTCGTTTAGTTACATTTCAACCCTTAAGCAGTACAGTGTTCACTCGGATTACGAAGTGTTGTACTGGGACCTTTCTAAAGTTCTGTATAAATCTTCTCAGATTCCTTTAATTGTACAGGGTGAGACACCTAAAACAGACCTCCTGAATAACTCGATTGCTATTGGCGATGGAATAAATGCATCAGACGAAACTTGCGTGGTTTCGAGGGTGAAAATAATTCTACGCTAATAGTTTTTTTGTAGATGGACGCGTAGAGGATGAATGCAGGACAACTCCGTTTTTTAAATTAGAATGACGTACTTTTCTATGTACTATCTAATAAGGCGTGTATGACACGTACCAGTGACCTATGGCTCAAGGTCATTCAAGATCGTTGAAGGTCAATCGCGATGGAAAATATTCCCACCTTGAAGAACTAAATAAGTCTTTGATCTTTGTAAGAGTAAATGGTCCAAATGTTCTGGAAAGAAGTTGAAGAAACATGACAATTGCAATTATAGTAGAATACAAAAGAGAACGTTAGTGTACAGAAATATTGTTGGGGTCACAAAAGACCCTAGTATACCAGTTAGGGGTTAAGCAAGTTATTCTATTGTAAAGAGAGCTTTCTTTCGACAGTTATCTATTAAGAACGATAAATGGGATAATGTGGTTAGGTTAGGCAGCGTGGTGAGGCAGCGTGTATTTTGTCCGGCTATTCCATCAACGATATACTAAACAAAATATGTCAGCCCCGTCAACAGGCGCATTAGGGGATTCTGTATTCGGAAAATATTACGGGCTGCAATTTATTCCGAGAAGGCGTCCGCTTCTCGAAAGGGATAGACCAATCACGAAATAATTAGGCACTAAAGCGGCTTGCCTATTATGCGAGGGTAATATAATTAATGCCGATATTACACCTCACACCCGTTTACTCACGCCGACAAGTCCCTTCCTATATTCCCGGGAGATTCTGAAAATAAAATCCCGGGGATCATCCAGCTAGCCTCGTACGTACATAGCGGGGGGTTTCTGGGCTAGCGGCAGGCTTTCCCTGGATTTACGAGTGGATATTATGCAGATGGTACTTGCATTAAACGCACTGACAGTGCAATACTGCACGGGTGAAAAAGTAAGACTGATGCGATAACCAATTCGTAAGTGGTTTATCATATATCACTCCAAATTGACGGCTTTCCTCGTTGAAGTGGAATGAATTACAGAAGAAACTCCCGTGTCCGAATTAAGGGAGTAGACCATCTCGACTAACTGAGCACGTACAATGTTTTCCGGATTTTTTCAATGATAATTAGTCAGTGAAACATTACGATTTTTAACAGTAACATTGACACAACTCTTAACTGTATTCGCCATTTTTTTTTAAACGGCCTTTTGTTGATGCAAGATGTAAAGAAATGTTTGGTCTTGGCTGCCATAGGAGTATCCTACATCTTCGGATCGACGAAGATGTGTAAAAAAAAGTTGCCGCAAAATTGTGCTTGACCTTGAATTTCAAGGTCAAGTTTTTTGTTTATTGCATTGTATTCTACGCGTCATGTCGATAAAACAAAATTTGGCCTTGAAATTCAAGATCAAGGACAATTTTGTGGCACTTATTTTTTACAGATCTACATCGATATGAAGATGTAAAATTTTCCTATGGGAGCCAAGACCAAAAATTTCTTTACTCCCCGTACATCGATGGATGACTGCCATTGCTGACAATCATTGAAACGGCTGAAAGGAAAACTTTTTTTCTTGTCCTCAAACTAGAAGCCTGTTGAAAATGTAGATTGACTGAGATTAGAAGAATTTAAGAGTCTAGTCACAGACTTTGACAAAATTTATTCATATCATTAAATGAAAAGGTACAGTTTTATTTTATTACAGAATTCTGACTGTCACAATTAATTTAGAAAATTCGTATTTCTTATTTCCAGTTATTATATTATCATTGTCGAACCAGAATCTTGTTTGCTGGGTGTCTGGTGTGTGATTATAATGTTAATTATACGTAACCGTGTTTGGGCAGCAAGTTTTCGAAAGATTGGAATACAAAGCCGAAGTAGCTGGTGCAAGATGATTTTCTTAGCGAACGACACAGTGCTGATCGATACTTGGAACTTTTTCAAAGTGTCACCGAGCTTGAGATAATACGAATATACAGATAGAACCTTCTTCGCATTTCCTACTACCAACTTTCCTCTGTTCGACCCGGTTGTCCAACCACGTGGCTGCAACTGCTCGTCTACCTTTACCAAAAGTTCGCTTATCCTCCGTTCTCCGGGGACCGATCGAAGTATGATCGAAAAAAGAAAGTATAGAGATGCTGACAAAATATAGTCTGAGTTCTCCACCACGAGCTCCGTTTATTGAAGTTACAAGAACGTTCTCGCTGCGTCATGAACATTAATAATACGGAAATATAAAACTTGTTCTACCAAGGGGCCATGTCCACTTAATATGTAATAGAAGTGTGAATTATTATTCGTAACTTTATTTATACAATATAATTAATGTCGTGGACGAACCGTCTTGTAACGATTGTAATGCACTAAAAAATAAAAATAGCAGTACGTGCTACCATATGAATAATAAAAACAAAATGTGAGCATTTGGTTTTTAGAAAAACATTAGCAGTCTTCTATTCAGTATTGGAGCAGCTCGAAATTGGTGTTTATATTTTTATTAGTATTTCTGTTATAGTTCGTATGATTATAAATTACAATTTAACGACAAATAACATGTTATGAGCTAATCTTTTCACAACACAGATTTGTATGGTTTTGTACATGCTACTACATGAGCCTATTAGATTGTTGCATATGAAATGTTCAATTTATGACAGTAACATTAAACGGACGTAACTTTCTTTCTAAATGAACATATTGGTCAAAGTAAGCACCATTGTAATCAACTTATTCTGTCAATCTTGATTCTATTACGCTAAAAATTGACTTTTTTGGTCATTCGCATTCTTCATTTACAAGATTGTTATCTCTATTTTGTAGTCCTTTTTACCATGAACAAATAGTACCTTAATCAATCACCACATTTTAGCCAAAAAACACATAATAGTCATTACGTTATTTCTCATTTTTTTTTTTATTTAACAGTAAACTTATACATCCAAATTAAAATTGAAGATAGGATACTAGGGATTAGCTTTATACCTCAAAGTTTTATATAATTAACCTGTAGATTGTAATAGAAACAAACATTTTATAAGTAAAAGTAAATGTAAAAAGTGAACTCACTCTCTGTTTTCTATGCTTAAACTGACGTTAACTCATATCTTTATGATATGAATGGGTCTTTTCTTAGAAAAGTTAGAAAAAAATATTTCGATACCATTTATAGCAGTATAAATATTAATCTGTAACATGTATGGGGAAGTAGTCTGTATCACTTATAGTCTATGTACGTAGTTCACTTTATATTTTATGTCTTAAGCAATTATTACACGTATTTGAATGCAGGAAATGATTAGACATAAATATCCAATTGATTACAGATCTTTGTTAATACTAGGATTAACAGACAGTTCGCGATGACACACATTGTTGTTCGACAATGATTGCAAATATGAAAATGTTTTTGTTCAAAATTATCAAACGAACTGATCTATCGATACACGTTATGATATAAATTAAATTTCAGCAAATCTACTCTTGCGATTTTTATAAAAAGTTAAAAGCTGGGCATTTCGGCTCATCAGTACTTCCAGTGTTAAAAACAAACCTCGGTGTGGAATAAAACGTTGATTGGGATTTATTCTATACACGGACTAGTAGAGTTGTGTAAAACTCACGCGTACATCGTGGCATGTGACGCGTGAAATAAAAAAAAATTGTCGAAACTTTTGCAAAATTGTGAAACTCTTCTGAAATGCTTGATTCATGAAAGTAGAGATCCGAGCTTAAATTGGATCGTATCAACGTGCTGTCGATAAATTGATGGAATTTAATTAAGAACGTTATCCAATTAGCAATTCGAGACGCGTAGAATTCAGATTGATGAAACGAAAATTAAAAAAAAGTTTGGTGCATTGTTATGATTACAACGTCGCTATTTATAGATTGCCCGACAAGAATCGAGTTTGACTTTTACAAACTGTTTGCCCATTTCGACGAAAAATTGGAAACAAGATTGCAGATATAGTGCATTTGCAGTTTCGATGAGCATGCGGAATCTTTAACTTTTCCAATGAAAAAGCAAATGACACGATTACAAATTTCCTATTCTTTAATTCATTTAAGTTGCTCTTTTTATGGTTTGCGGTCATTTAATTGCTTCACTCCGACACTCCATGACTTTGAAAGAGTATGTTTGTTGCATGAGACACCGTATCAGATCGAAAACCATATTTACCCTTTCTTTCATAATAGTTCATTGCTGGACTGCAGATTTCATGTATTCATAATTGATTAAACTTATTAACAGATGAAATCGATTTTTTATTTACTTCTGTTTTCTTCAATTAATACAGAAAATTTTTATTTCGCATAAAGATCGTTAGTCTATCTATTACATACGTTTTTTCAAATTATTAAACTGCAAAGGTATACAACGTAGAATTGTATGTACTGTAAATGAAATTTTGCATTTGTATGGAGGAAAACATTTCAATGCATACAGGGTGAGTCTCGTAACGTGACGATCTCAAATAACTCGTAAGTTATTTGCTGTACGAAAAAATGTTTCGAACAAAAGTTACATGGTTTTCTGGGAGACATACAGTGCTCTAATCAGTTTTTTATTACTTTGCTTTTTCTTCGAGATATGAGGGTCACTTTCAGTTCTTTAAATGGAATATCTAATATTTTTTCCCAAATTCGGATAAATTATGAAATACTACGTAAAAAAGTATTATACAATGTGGCACTTAAAATGAATGATAATTATACCAATAGCCTGGTATAAGATAGAACCCCCTATCTCCCCTATCCCCCAACCCCTAAGATGAGAGTTTAAGGGTGAAAGTCGCAGATTTTTCGTTCCTTATGTGATCATCTTGAAACGTTTGTAGCTCATTGCAACATTGACCGATTTCTGAAATTTTCAGTATGCATATAAGTTATCGAAATCTAAAAAACGCATTTTTTAAATTATCATTATAGGCTCAGATAAAAAAGTAAATAATCATAATTTTTTCATTTTTTTATCATTCCAATCAATTGCAATCTAAAAAATGTTTGTTTAGTTATTCTCTAGCAAACTAGTTGGTGTAACATCTAAAAAAGATTCAAGTCATTTGAACCAATTTTAAAAAAGTTATTCCGCTTGAAAAGGTGTCAACATACTTTCCGGCGCGAGTGTACGTTTTACTGTTACTGAACATCGTAATAATAAATGTAAAATTATTTCCATATGCAAGTATTATTTATATTAAATTAAACTTCATGTAATCGTTACACATAGACAAAGCTTTCACAAAAAGAAAATTAAGTTTGCGAGCAGGTCGCTTTGACCCCATGTAAATGGCGTGGCCATCAATATATGAACGGACTCGGATGCGCCCAGTGAATCAACAATCTCAGGTTAGTGCGTTCGAAGGGAGCGGTATGAAAAAAGCATGAGACACGCGCACTATGCCGGAAGTGCACGGCAGAGTTACGATTAGAAGGACACTATTCGTTCAAATCATTTCGACTAGATCGGAAATTCGATTTGATTCGAACCGTTCCTTTTTGGTTGTTTGCCCCCGCGGATGCCGATAGTGTATTTGACATTGACTGAGAAATGTCCACAACGCGTTTCGATTTTTCCAATCTGCGTTCGAACAACCGGGGGGAGGGGCGCCATTTAATTCGTCGGCTTCGGGCAGAGTACGACCCCATTTTTTACTGTGTCGTAACGAATTACTGGTAACCGCACGATTTGTATAACGACGAACGATCCACCGACGCAGATCACTACTGATCTGTCCCTGTATTTGGGCTATATATAATGTAATTTTTTGAAGTCGAAATGTAAGAAAAGTGCTTCATTGGCTGACACTATAGCAAAAAACAAAGTAACATTTCAATCGGTATGAATAATAATTATGGCATAGACAAAACGAAATTAAATACTTCATTATTTACCAAAATGGCGACCTTCTGAATTTCGAATTTGGTTTTATAAGCTCCTTCTTCGCATTTATATAGCAGAATAATGTATCATTAAATCGTGTTCGTATCATTGAATTACAATTTGGGAGCATTAGATTATAAAAATTTCTAATATACATTTGTGCAAATTCTATTGTGATATGTAAATAAGCTAATTGGTCGGTTATAATGAGTGTGGGACATTTTTCCCCCATTCATGTTTTTAATATACAGTTCTACAGAGATTCTATTCTGATGTTTGGATAAGTTAATTGGTAAATTAAAACGAGTGTAGGTTATTTTCCCCTCTAATTTCTTCTGTAGAATGTTATTTCGCGAATATTAAAAAATGCGAACTTTGTATAATGTATGAAAAAGAGTGCGCCACACCGTCGCGATTGACTGTATTGATTTCACGACCCGCCGGTGGATTGTAATCTGCAATTTGCAAAACACTGAGTTAGATAATCAGCATACACTCGCCACAGCAAATAAAATTTAATTTCTACAGAGTGTACTTCATTACACCTATGATCCTCGCTAAACCCCAATATTTATATAATCGATATTACACATACAATCTGAACACATTTTTCTTATTCTTACACATACAAAAATCTGAAAAAATTCTCAAAAATCTGCCTTAGGATCCAAAATATGCCACATTTTTTCAGAATTTTAGGAAGCATCAGAGTGCGGAAAAGCGCGAAATCCAATTTACCCTGTAACTGCCCTCACGGGCAAGATGGGGGGTTTTTTCTGGTCAGCTTTCGAATGGTTCATTAATCATTGAAAAACCTCTAAGGGCAGTTTTGACCATCTTAATCTTAAAGTAAATGTTAACACAGGAGGCAAACTGGAATGATAAAATTATCTATGACATCTTGATGGATGATCGTCCATTTTGTAACAACACCTTGTACTTATGATTAAAGTATAATATTGAAAAGGAGACACAATTTTGAGATAGACATTATTATATACATATATTATATAAAATTAATAATAAAAATATTAATAATTATTATATTAATTTCATTTATCAAAATCGATTTTATATTCAATATCAGAGAAATATAAAGAATATGTCAAATGAATGACAAAACAGGAAAAGGACATTCCCAAAGATATATCTAGAAAGAACTGGGCATTTAAAAAAATGGAAAACTAGAAATTTCACGTGTCCACTGTAAAAATGCAATTTCGTTTCTAATTGTTAACAGCTGACAAGTATTCGTTTCCAGCCATGTCGAACAATGGTTGAAACTGTTGGATGTGCTACGCGTTTGACATGTGATGGTTTGTTTGTTCGTGACAATTGGAGTTGCCAAATAAATTGTACTTTCTTTAGTATAGGTTCGATTAAGCTCTTCAAGTCCAAAAATTGCACTATTTAATTTGCATACTATTTGCAAGCGCCACTTTTGTATAGACGCACTCTGTTTTAAATGCACCAGGTTTTAAATAGGACATTTATGTTCTTTTATTTATAATTGTTGTCTAGTATATTGTGACATTTCTGTGATAAACGATTGGCATTTATAATACCTATGAATTCTTTATATGTGCATTAAATGAAACCCTATGGAAACATTTCTGGTACCACAAAAGGAGTTTTGCAGAGATAACTTTGGGAAAATGGCTGCCACGTCTTTTTAGTTCAAGAAATTTAGCTCGATGTTTTTGAAAATATTACTTAAATATCATATAATGTGATGTACGTATTGATTTTTTCAAGAAACATAATTTCATATACAGGGTGGTCAATTTATCTGAAGACATTGAAATATCTCGAGAACTATGCATCAGATCAAAAAAAGTGGGTAGTGAAAGTTGTTCGTCTCGAAGGGGGACACCTAATGATACCAAATTCGACCTGGGGGAAGATAAAAAACTTAAATGGGAACCCCCATTTTTTATTGCAGTTTTGGATTCTCCAGAAAAAAGTACCCCAATTTGACCTACGAGTTTTTGCATTTTGGTTCATAGATGGCGCTGTAATCGACAAAAATCAAAATGGGTAAAAAATCGTTGAAAATTGGGGATATCTCGAGAAATACACCTCCTGGGGGGTGGGAGAGGGATTTATCTCAAAGTCTTCAATAGGAAACCCCTTTTTTATAGCAAATCTTGGTTCTCCATTGATTTGATATTATTGGTGTAATTTCTTTCACAGACGTGGCTGTAATCGAAAGCAATTGGACAAATCCATTGGTTTGTTTATCAATGAAACAAAAACTACTTTTAGCGTTACCCGGGAACAACGACGTGGACGTAGTATTTTTCTGTTCGCTTTGGGGTGCTTGTTTTAAGTGAGTTCCCTTGCCTGTCACAAATCGAGGTGCTTTTTTAATGTGAGTCCCCTTGCCTCTTACTGTTCACTTAATTAGAGTAAGTGTTCGAAATTTTGACCTTTGTGGCGGCCGTTAACCCGTCAGCAAAAACAGCTGACAGTGAAAGCTAGGAAAGAAACCGAGAACATGTATTCGCGTAAGCAAATCCGCGAGGCCGCGAGTACTCAGCGACGTGCGAACACGTAGACGCATCAGCCAACGGTCATTAATCCGTCAGCAAAATAGCTGATGGTTGCGACTCCGATAAAGAGTTCAAACGTCGGACATCTAGAATGTTCGACCCAGCGCACGTATATAAACGCGAGCGGACGCGCGCTAAGAGCTTCTTGTGTGTAACTCCTAAAAGGGATACCTCTCTCAATAAAGAATAAATCGCTGTGGTTGCCGAACACGTATAATTCCCTTCACCTTCAACTTCAATACACTTATTGATCCTTTCTTCAAATGACTGTACACAGGACAGAAGCATATCTGCGGGAATTTCCGCGCAAGCGTTCCTTATGCGTTCTACCATGTTTTCACGAGTTGTTGAATTTCGAACAGTCACACAGTTCATTCACAGTCACAGCCCTTTCTCCGAGCACAAGCAACCGACTATAATGGTGTTAATATTTCTTTTCAATATTTTTATTTCACTTTCCATTGGTCTTAATACTGAAATAAATGTAAAATATAATTTGGTGAAATTACATCTAAGATTATACCGATAGAGATGAATGTTTCTATTTCATAGAAATCTTATGCACTCTAATCTTATCTTTTTGCACTCTAATTATAATATTTGTATGAAAATTGTCATTAATTGGAAATTTAATTATACTTATCAATAACTTCTCATTCTGTTTATTGCATGAATAGTTAGTTGGATAATATCACGGTTAACATTAAGAAACTCAGAATAGAATTGTATTATATGGAAGTACTACAATCTAGACTTAGACTTATGTATTGATAGATATATTGTGCGCAGAAAAAGTTATTAATATTATAATTTTTTTTATTTTCAGTTTATTTTAGCGTGATGGCATTAACAGCGAGGTCGATAGTGTCCACACCGTTTACACTTGTGTTCCGTTGCAAAAGAACCGTACAAGTGGGGTTTGCCTTCGGACGATTATTTATGATACGCTCGTGACTAAGTGATCACCTTCAACGATTAGGCACGGTGCAACATGTGGCGACCGTTCGAGCCATACCCTGCCTTTTGTTTGTTTTCACTTCCTATGGTTACGAGACGTCATAAATTAAGTCCTTACGAAGGATCACCCAAACCAAAAGCCACTGTTTTGAAGTGTCGAGGGTTAGCCTTGTTGACAGACCGGTATCAATTTACGCTCTCCAGGGCAAGGCCCACTTAGTTCACCTAAACAGGGTGACAAATCATCAAGGATGCGCTGATTGGGTAATGCAGCATTCGGCAGAACCAATCAGTGCATTTCCTCTTCCATGAGAACCACCCTCTCGATACATACAACAGCCTCACGAAACATGACTGCAGAAGGGGAAGTCCGACTTTCACAACTTTGAGTTTTACTCTGAAAATCGTGATACCCAGTTCTCAGTTTAGTCGCAAACGGATCGCATCGGTCGAGATCTGACGCTAAACGCTATTCGCAATCGTTCACAAAAACGGATCACACTCGACGAGATCCGACGCGTCTAAGCCAAGGCCTGCTATATTAGGCTTACTCTGACGAATCCTCTAGCAGGTCTGGGACGAAACGCGCTTCCTAAGCAGTCCAATCACTCGACCATTGGAAAGGCTGCCCAAAACCGGGTCCAAGATTTACGACCTTGGGTGGAACTATCGTCCGCGTATCGCTTCTGAAATCCGCAACCGAACACTTGGTTATAACATATTTGACGTGTAATTTTTATGACAGCATATAGTCGTTGTGATAATTGAACTGTTTCCATAAAAATTTTGCCACGTTTCTTTACGTTAAATTATTATACAGGGTGTTTCGTTTATCTGAAAACGGAAATATTTCGTGACGCACTGAAGTTCCAAAAAAATTTGTTTATAAAAATTGTTTGGTATGAAGGAAACAATCGTATGGTGTCATTTTTTCCACGACTCGAATGGTGGGGAGGGAAATTTCAAAGTCAAATTACTTTTTTTAAATGGATTGACCATATTTTTTTTGTCATAATACGATAGCATTTTCAGAGACGAGTTCAACGACATATCACATTATGTTATTTACTGTTACAAAACATTAGAAATTATATTATAAATTTGAAACTTCTTAACACATCTTGCGCGGGTACTTTGCCGCCAAAGTCTTACCGTGTTGCATTCATTCTTGCAACGCACGTTTTGTATTTTTGCAACGCATGTCTATCCGATTTTATTGTAATAACACATCGATCACAAAAACCCATCGATAATCCGTGAAAAGCGACTTTAGTCGCTTCCCGCGCAAGATGTGTTAAGTATCTATCACTTGAATTTGAAAACTACTTAACATGTTTTATTGAAACCAGTAAGGTTCGTCCAGAAATTTCGTTCACTGTAAACTTGATAGATTCTAGGGCAATGTTTCCTTGGCGTTCGCAATCATTGCAACGTGTCCAAACGCAAATTGAAAAGCAACAAAACTAAAATTCCATTCACCGATCATAAAAAGTTAATCGGCAATCATCTGAAACGGGCATGGAATCGTTCTTAAACGAGCTGCAATTTCCCCGAGATCTCTTAAATAATGCACGACTGAAATTATTTTCATAGTACAACAATGCGGTGCATTCATGCGTTAATATCTGCCGTATTACTTATAAATCAACGTCCATGAGTAATTTCCTTTCGAATTCCTCGGGTTTCCACGGGTGCGGCCTGGTAAACGTCGAAGATCGCAATATTTCTCCGCTTTCCGTCGGAAGCTTCACCGTGCCGAGAGCAAACCCCCAACCCCGTCCCCGATTATTTTTCCCCGTGCTGATGCGGGGGGTGAAGAACGGACCGATAGATGAAGGGGAGCCAGAAACTTATTATGCTGGGCTGCTTTCTGCCGCGGTTTATTTGAATATTGCTACGTGACCGTAATGCATGTCCCTAGTTGCGAGCGCAAGACCAGCCCGTGGTGTTTGCACCTTTATACGTGCGTATACTTATGGATGCACATCCGTTTGGTGCGTATTTGCGCGCGTGGCAACGGCTCGAAACCAATAACCACGGCGTGTCAAGCAGCCACGCGAGTTGTGACAGTCAATAAACCCTGTGTATTCGAAGGCGAAAAGGTTTTAACCCCGCGAGCTGTCTCGGAAGGTCTCTCCTTTCGGCTCCCATCAGTGTCGCCAGATCAGGGGAATTGACTCGAAATTTAGGGGAAAGTTACCCTCTCTCTGCCAATACCGGATTAGTCACACGTGACATCGTGACACATGCTCGACAGAGGTAAAACGCGTCACGTGACCGTGCCATGGCAGAAGCGTGGGGATGCTCACCGCCGGAAATGGGGGGATAGTGTCGCAGAAAGGGAAAAGTAAGGGGTAAGGGTGGGAGATGTAGGGACTAGAGAAAGTTAGAAAACTGCTGAATACGATTTATGGTATACGTGACTAGACAAAGCTATTTTTGAGAGAACTGTTTAGTTTCAGACCTTAGCATGATTTTAGTTCGAGTTTGTCACAGTCTCAATAGCTGCACACGGGTACCATAAATCGTGGAGTGCCGAAGGACCTTCGACAAGAGGGCAGCGGTCGTCCACGACCGGAAGAGCCCTACGTGCGTAAGGTCTGGAGGACACCAGCATTATTTGGAAGAGATTTTTCCCTTCCACAAAGGACAGAGAGAAGTATAAGTAGACAGGGCGATGGAAACCTGGTCAGTCAGTCATTAGCTACCAGTCTAGACGTCACTCTGCCAGTTGTCCGTCCTGAAATAAATCCTTACAACAAATATCCGTGTTCATTGAACAAGACCTTTACCACAGAGACAAGTCTTAATCTGGTGTGACAGGGCGCGCGACAGTCACATATCAAGAAAAAGATACCTGCTTACCTCAGGTGTCATTTGGGACCTCAACGAGGTGAAAGTGTTTTAAAGATTTACAACTTAATCGTTGGACAACATTGAGCCTGTCTTCTCGTTAAAATCCGCTTTTCTAATATCCGACCTATGGAATTATCGAGTGGAGGCGGTGATGGAGAACCATGACTTAAATTTTCTCTCACCTGTTATCGAACACCATGTATAAATCCTTATCAAATAGAACGTTTGAAGTAATTGAAAGCAAAAGCAAATATACCCGTTATTAATTACCTTGTAAGTAGTATGTAACTTTCTTCTTTGCGAAAATATACGGTTGATCGAAGAATTATTTGAATACTAAATATCCGATTCTCGGAAAAAATTCCTGCTATTTAAACTGTAGTAATTTCGAAAAAAAAAAAAAATGATTCGTATAACAATAAATTTGAACTCATTTTAAAGCTACAAGTGGCTAGTTTCATATTCCACCATTAATTTTATTCGAAGATTTTTTTCATAATATTTGGGGTGAGAATCTGAAGACGCGTTTTTTCTCGAAAATGCTATACATTCAAACGTCCGTGAAAACTTTGAAAATTTCTTTTCCTGATTAAAACTACCGTAGATTTAAAGATTGAAGCTTCCGTTTTACAACGACCCCTTAAAAATTGATGTACGATCTTTTTTTAATCGTTTTATCGAGTTTTGTATGAGAAGTGTGCCGCGAACTTTGCAGTAGTATAAATTACACCACGAGGGCTTTGCACGACTGAACTTGTACCTCATCTTTTTGTTCCATAAAACAGTGAAAAAAATCGTGCATATATTTTTAAGGACTCGTTGTAAAGAGGATTCTCCAATCTTCAGATCTCTGGCAGTTTCGTTTAGGAGAAACATTTTTCAAAGATAGTGGAGACGTTTGAATTTGCAGCATTTTGTAGGAAAAATGGATCTTCGGTTTCCCACCGGCTACATCATGTAGAAATATGAAAAGAGGTAAATGAAGATGGATTTGCGAAAGCAGAGGCTTTAAAATGATTCTAGGCTTATGGTTGTACTATTTGTTTTCACGAAATTAATATTTATCAGAAATTTTTCGAGAATTGGAAATGTTGCGTTCAAATAGTTTTTGGATCCACTGTCTATATAAATCTTGTCTATATAAACTTTATGTACTAGCAGGTTCTTCCTTTCTGTGTGGTAACAATTACAATACTGTGTGCTTCATTCATAAATTCTATGTAGATTTCGAGAAATTAAAGATAACACACATGCGCTATCATTTTGTCCAGGAGTGTACCTTTGTGTCGTCCACGTCCAAATAATGGAGAAACGCGTCCGTCGACGTCTCGATCGTATCGTTTCCATTCTCTTTCGTTCCTGATTTATCGCCGTTCCGCCCGATCTCCGAATTGGCTTCGTGAGACCAGAGTATTTTTGTAATGAGTGAGTGTGTGTGTGTGTGTGTGTGTGTGTGTGTGTGTGTGTGTGTGTGTCTGTGTGTGGGCGCGCGTGTGGGAGATAGCGATGCACGGATCAAAGATCATTCGTTCGACTTTACATCGTGGAAAGACAATTGCGTGTGATATTGGATGCATTGGATATCAGAGGTCCGTGTTTCGCGGCCGAGTGCCGTAGGAAGAGGAACAGTTTGTGTTTCGGATTACGATGGGATCTGCGTTCATGATGCGGATGTGACACCTTCGCTATTTTAAGGATTCGGAATTTCAATATATCCTTTCGGTATTGAAGTGTTGCATGCTTGTATCCTTGGAACCCTGCTATTTTTCTACTTAAACCCACATAGATCGCAGCTGATACAATAGACACACCGGGAATTGTTCTGTAAATATTGTAGCAATTTAAGAAGGAAAATGCTTATCCAGGACTATCCAGTTACGATTGAATATCAACTGACTCTTATCTTTTTAAAAATATTTTCTGTTATGCTTAATTCTGGAATACTGTTCCATTCATTCACCACTTAGCCAGTTTTTAATCCTATGCCAGATTTTTAATACAAACTGTAACCGTCAAATGTTATTAGAATTGTGTTCTAAAATGTAAGATCTTAACAATAGCATAGCCTTTTTATCAAAATAGCACTCAGGATATTAAATACAGTAGGACCTCGATTATCCGAATCTCAGATGTCTGAAGTCTTTAGTATCTCAACAAGCTTCAAATTGACATAGCTCAATCTAAATCGATCTATTAGGGGTACCCATAAGTAATCAATTATTTGCAAAGAATTTGTTTTGCCTTAAGTTCTGTACCGATCGTTGAGGAGTGTTAACGACAAATCGAGCTTGCCTCGTAGCTGAGGCAACTACTGTCTGAGTCGTAATAAGAATAATTGGGAAAACGAAAAGGACGAAATCGACGGACAAACGGTGGATCGCAAGAAAAGAAAACTCGATGCTCAACGTGTGTGGTCGTGATCGAACTGAGATCGATCAACCGTCGCGCGGCGCACGCGCCACACCCGCCCGCTCCCCTCGCACGCCGCGAGCTGCTCGATCCACCCGTGGCGCACGCGGGGGTTGAGGAGGGGTGCGACGAGGCAGGCCGCGCGCACGCGTTGTCGATCAGCCTTTGTCGTGCGTTTATTACATCTCTGTACACAGGTCGATTTAACAATAAAATATAATGCATTGCATGAAGTGGGTTTTTTATGCTATTCCCGAACATACCGCCCGCCTTGACGTCACCACGGGTGCGTCGAAATGGGACTCGCTTGACGCACGCGGTCGTGTCCGCGTGGCGTATGGCGGGACGCTGGGAGGGGGAACGGTGGTTCATTCTGGAATGCGGCGTAGTACTGCGTAGAACACAGCCGTTGTCCGTCCGCCACGTGCTGTCTCCGCAGATACGTCGGACATTATCGGCTCGTGGTTAGTGTTCGCCAGTCGTCCCGTCTCGCGGCCCCGCTTCCTCACGGATAGGAAGCTCGACGAGCTTCGCGATCGTTCTGGAAAACGTGCGGGATCCGGAACGTAACGTGACGACCCGTACGAGTCCATCCTTGCCGGGCTGCGTGGATTCGACACGTGCGAGCGGCCAGCGGGTCGGCGGCGTGGAATCCTCTTTGACGAGTACCAGTGTACCCGGACGAAGATCCTCCCGCCGATCTTGCCATTTGGTGCGCTGCTGCATTTGGTGCAAGTGCTCCTGCATCCACCTGTGCCAAAAATTATGGTGCATAGCGTGAATAAGTCGCCACCGTGATCCGAGTGACAGTGTGGAATATTCGGTGGGTGGTTCGGGAGGTGTACGAAGAGGCTCGCCCACCAGGAAGTGTCCCGGCGTGAGCGGAGCCAGATCGGTTGGATCGTCGGAGAGGGGGCTTAGGGGGCGGGAGTTCAGGCAGGCTTCTACGCGGCACAGCAGTGTCGTCATCTCCTCGTAGGTAAGCGTAGTGTCACCTATCACCCGTCGGAGATGAGCTTTCATTGACTTCACCGCTGCTTCCCAAAGGCCCCCCATGTGCGGTGAATAAGGTGGGATAAATTCCCACTGGGTTCCGTCCGTAGCGAGTGCCTCGGCGACGTGAGCGTAGAAGGCCGACGCTGCCCTGAACATGCGCTGCAGCTCCGCATCGGCTCCTCGGAAGGTGGTGCCATTGTCGCTATACAGGTGACTGCAACGTCCACGTCGTGCCGTAAACCGTTGAAACGCTGCGATGAAGGCCGCCGCTGACAGGTCTGTAACTGCATCTAAGTGCACGGCTTTGGTCACCATGCACACAAACACTGCCACGTACCCTTTCTGACTTTTGTGGCCTCTCCCCTTACTGGTGCGCATGTGCAGGGGTCCCGCGTAGTCCACACCGGTCCGCAGGAACGGTTTGGCTGGAAGCACCCTCGATGCTGGAAGATTGCCCATCCGCTGTTGTCCGGTAGAGGCTCGGAACCGTGTGCACGTGACACAGTTGCGCAGGACCTGCTTCACCCGGGATCGTCCGCGTGGGATCCAGAAGGCCCTTAGGATCCAGGTCAGCGTGGCGTTGAGTCCTCCGTGGAGAGTCTGCCTATGTGCATCGCGTATCACCAGCAGCGCCAAGTGAGAGGTACGGTTGATTATTGCTGGGTGTCGTTGGGACTCCGACAGCATGGTGTTCTGAAGACGACCTCCGACCCTTAGGATTCCGTCCTCACCTAAAAAGGGTGTCAGAGATTTGAGTGGAGATCCGGATGGCACTGCGTTGCCTCGACTGAGTGCGTGCAGTTCCTGTGGGAAGTCACTTCGCTGGCACGTGCGAATGACCGTGTGGAGAGCCTCCTGCAGCTCGGAAGACGTCAGCGGTCCTCGTCTGCCACGGACTTTCCGGCAGTTATCTGTAAACCGACGAAGGTAAGCAGTGACCCGCATCAATCTCGTCAGGGAGGAGAACCTGGTAACGAACTGCTCCTTTTCAGGCTCCTCTTGCACCAGTGCGACAGACACGGTCCTCTGCTCCGGAAGGTCTCGAGGCAGATCGGCAGTCGAGGTGGCCGGCCAGCCTGCGTGTGGATCCGTCAGCCAGGCCGGGCCCTTCCACCAGAGTTTCGAGTCTCGTAACTCGTTCGCTGGGATGCCTCTGGTAGCCAGGTCGGCGGGGTTATCAGTCGTCCCCACGTGTCGCCACGTCACTCCGGGAAGGAGATTCTGGATTTCGGACACTCGATGGGCGACGAAGGGCTTCCATTTTGACGGATGGGAGCGAAGCCACGCCAGCGCTACCGTCGAGTCGGTCCAGGCGCTGATCGGGCAGGAATCCAGGCTCAGCTCCCTCCTCATCGACGCCAGCAGCTGTGCCAGGAGGACTGCTCCGCAGAGTTCCAGCCGAGGGATGCTCAGGGTCTTGACCGGAGCTACCCTGGACTTCGCCACCAGGAGGTTCGTGTGATGCTGATCTCGGCGGACCACCAGGTATACGGCAGCTGCGTATGCGCGTTCCGAGGCGTCGCAGAAGCCATGCAGCTCGACCTCGAGGCTTCCCGATGAATGATGTATCCACCTTGGTACGTGGACTTCACTCAGTGCACTGAGGTCTCCTCGGAAGCTCCGCCAACGGCAGGTAAGTCCCTCGTCCAAGGGTTGGTCCCACGTGACCCCTGCCAACCACAGATCCTGTAATAAGATTTTGGCCCTTACTATTACAGGTGCCAGCCACCCTAGTGGGTCGAAGAGTCGTGCGATCTCGGATAGGATCGATCGCTTTGTCCACGTTGATTCCGACAGTCCGTCGTCGAATCTCGGGCCCCGCACCGCCAGAGTGTCGCGCTTGGTGTCCCAAAGCAGGCCCAAGGCTCCGTGCACTTCGCTCTCCTGGATCACCTTGGTCTGCGGCGTCAACGAGCGGAGTTCGGGAACGTTGCTTGCCCACTTGTCCAGAGGGAAGCCCCCGGACTCGAGTAGGCTCGTCAGTTGCTGGGCAGTATCCAAGGCCGCACCTAAGTCGTCGGCGCCCGACAGGATGTCGTCGACGTAAGCATGACGTCGGAGTGCCTCCGCTCCTAATGGATAGCGGGTCCCCTCGTCGACGGCTAGCTGTTGCAGGACCCGGTGCGCCAGGTAGGGAGCAGACGCTGTACCGTAGGTGACGGTGGTCATCCTGAAATCGATTAACTGATCAGTCGGGTGCTTTCTCCACAGAACTCGCAGCCAGTCCTGATCGTCCGGGTGTATTAATATCTGGCGAAACATCTTGACGATGTCCGCCGAAAACGCCACCCTGAAGAGACGCCATCGAGTCACGACGGCCCAAAGCTCTGACTGAAGCTTTGGTCCCGGCAGTAGCGCATCGTTGAGTGAGGAGTCCTTGGCTGAAGGGAAGGACGCGTTGAAGACGATCCGAATTTTCTGGAGTGTGCCACACTCCTTCCAGACCGCGTGGTGGGGTAGGTAATGGCCTGGTTCCTGATCCTTCAGGGGTCTGCTCACCGGGCTCATGTGTCCGAGTCGATGGTACTCCTCCATGAAGTCGACGTACTGATCACGCAAACTATGATCTCTCGACCAGGTTCGTTCGGCCTTGAGCAGCATGCGGATTGCCGCCGATCTCGACGAGCCCACCTGTGGATGTCTTCCCCCCTTAAACGGTAGACGAACTACATACCGCCCCGACGGGTCGCGACGTGTGGTGCTCCGGAACAGCTCCTCACAGATTAGTTCGTCTGGTGACATGGGAGTTTCGTGTGAGAGCTCCTCCAATTCCCAAAACCGCTGGAGGTCGGGTAAGGGTTCTTGTCGCCTTACGCAATGGATCCTGGTGGACCGTGGCGGCCCCGACACCTCGATGGGTCCCAGCAGTGTCCATCCGAAAGGAGTTCGGATAGCTGCCGGGGTACCAGGAGGGCCCACCCGCTTCTCCAGCAGCAACATCCCGCAGACGTCGGCACCCAGTAGCACGTCCACCTGCGCAGGGTCCGAGAAGTGCGGATCGGCCAGCGGCAAGCCCTTCACGTGCGGCCAGTCTCCCAAGGACACCGGTTGCGACGGGGTAGGAGAGACGAGGCTCTTGGTGACGAGTGCTTCTAAGGTGACCTGAAACTCATCATCCACCGGTGATCGGAGCGATACCTTTACCTCCGTCCGTGCAGTTCCCACGCTGGTTCCCTGGTATCCGGTCAGCTCTACCCGTACGGTCCGTCTCCTCAACCTTAACGACTGGGCGGCCCACTCGGAGAGGAAGGATGCCTCGGAGCCTGAGTCCAGTAAGGCTCGGACCGTCAGAGACCGACCATTGGGTGCCTCCAGAGTGACTCTAGCGGTGGCGAGGAGGGTGGCCTTGTTGCAGCCCACGGCGTAGTTGACAGCCGAAGAAGACGTGGTAGATTCGGCTCTCGCGTCCTTCAGGAAGGCGTCATGGAGGGTGGTGTTGTGCTGCTTGTCGCAGACCCAGCATCGAAACGACGAGGAGCACTGCGGAAGCTGGTGGCTGCTCGCTAGGCACGAGAGGCAGAGACCCTTATCGATCACGAACTGACGCCTTTTCGCTGCAGGTAACGCCTTGTACTGCTTGCACGCATTGAGCGCATGATTCCCGGCACAGAGTGGGCACTGACGACCACCCTTCGTCGTTCCCTTAGGTTCAACCTTGACCGCCAGCGTGTTGCGGGAGACCACGGGAGTGTTTCGCACGACGGCGCCTCCACCCTTCGACGTCCCAGCTTGTTCCGGGATCCGTGCCGAGCCGAGTGCGTGGACCCTGTTCTCCAGGAACGACTCCAGCTCATCAAAGGTAGGAGTGGCGGTCGGATCCTTCAGGGAGACTTCCCAAGCCAGTCTCGTGGGTTGATCCAATTTCTCCGACGCCAGGAAAACGAACCACTCGTCCCACTCCTTGACGGGTTTCTTCAGGGCCTGGAAGGCCCGCTGCGTCTGTCTGAAGTCGTCCACTAAGCGCTTGATCTCATTCGGCTGCATCTTGGGTAGGGCCGGACGGGTTATCAGGCGCCGCATATGTGCCGCCGAGAGGATCCGCTGATTTCCGAACCGGCGCTCCAGCGCGGACCAGGCTCCTTCGTAGTTGGCGTCGGTGATGGGCGTGAGGTCCAGCATGTTCGCCGCATCTCCGGTGAGGCAGGACTTTAAATACTGCATCTTTCTGACATTCGCGATGCGGGTTGAGTGATGCACCAAGGAGCAGAATTGATCCTTGAAGCTCTCCCACTCGTACAGATCTCCGGAGAACGTCGGCAGCTTCATCGGCGGCAGGACGGGTTCCGGATCGGAAGACGGCGTGATCATCGTGGTCTCTGCCTTGTGGGGAGTCTGCATCGCTATCAGCTCCTCGACTGCAGCTCCGTTTATCACGAAGGCGTCCTCGACCGCAGCGAAGAAGTCGTCGATCAGGTACGGTAGATCGGCGGATGCCAGCCGGGTCAGCTCGACGTGGCGTTGATTGAATTGGCGCCAGTACGACTCCAGCAGTTCTCGCCGTTTTCGGAGTACGGGTAGCGTCAGGTTATCTGCTCCGCTCTTTTTCAGGTTAATCAGGAACCGAGAAATTCGACCTCCGAGGTCCTTCTGTGCTGCGACGAGGTCGTCGACCGTAGAAGTCATCTTGATCGGAACTCAGCAACCCGCGATGAGCACGACGACCGTTGCGGTAGGTTGTCACTTCCAAGTTCAAACGCGCGAACAACAAGCGGAGCGCGGAATGTTTGTTTGTCAAGCGGACGACCGCTGCGAGGAACGGGTCGCCGAAAAAAAAAGGCCGTTACCACGTTCAAAAGTCGAACTGGTTCAACGCCTCGATTTTCTCGTACTGATCATATTATTAAATCAAAAAGCACTGTGTTTCTGCACGCACTACAATGATGTGAATGTTTCAGATGGGGAGAAACACCACTGAGATCCGAAATCGGAGTCGCGGGTCAGAGAAGCGCGAAAGCCGAAGTCGCGTGCTGCGTGCAGGACTGGATCGCGATCGATGCACAGAAAACTCCCGCAGAACTAAATATCCGGCTCGAAGGACCAATGTTAACGACAAATCGAGCTTGCCTCGTAGCTGAGGCAACTACTGTCTGAGTCGTAATAAGAATAATTGGGAAAACGAAAAGGACGAAATCGACGGACAAACGGTGGATCGCAAGAAAAGAAAACTCGATGCTCAACGTGTGTGGTCGTGATCGAACTGAGATCGATCAACCGTCGCGCGGCGCACGCGCCACACCCGCCCGCTCCCCTCGCACGCCGCGAGCTGCTCGATCCACCCGTGGCGCACGCGGGGGTTGAGGAGGGGTGCGACGAGGCAGGCCGCGCGCACGCGTTGTCGATCAGCCTTTGTCGTGCGTTTATTACATCTCTGTACACAGGTCGATTTAACAATAAAATATAATGCATTGCATGAAGTGGGTTTTTTATGCTATTCCCGAACAAGGAGGAAGCACGTATTCTTTTACAGCATTCGGTAAAGCAGCCTGTGTTCAAAATATTCTAAAAAGTAAAATTTTTTTTACAACCCTGTAATAAAATGGCGGCATCCGTATCTTCCGAGGATCATATTCGTCATTGCGTACTTTTTCATTTTCATGCGGGATTTAATGCAACGGTAACAACAAAGAAAATTTGCGATGTTTATGGAGATGTATTGAAGGTCAACAAATGTCAACGCCTTGTATAAATCGATAATAATTATATTGTAACTGTTGTATTAGGTCGTTGGATATGAAATATCCGATTTCAGAATGCAAATATTATGAATTATTTTAATCAAGACAAATACTGTTATAATCCACAGATTTGTTATAATATTGTTGGATTATTTCTATATAACTGTTTAATTGTTAATAAACGATACATAATTGATACATGTTAAATGATCATGTATACAACACGTGGCATCATTCGATGCCTTGCGATAGTCACACACAAAAGAATACTGCTCACGCGCACACGCTGCTGCGCACACTCGCTCCTCGCTTGCATGTTACTGGATGTGTGACAAATTCCCATCAAATATCATTTGGAGATACCAAGCTAATCTTTTAAGTCCCATGTTCAGTTTCTATTTACATATCCAACTTTACTTTCAAATGTAAATTATGTATTCTGTTTACTTAATTTAATTAAGTATTAGTAATTATTATTTATTTAGTTGATTTAATTGTTTATTTTGTTTATATGAGTAAGAAAACAAACATATTGAGGACGACATTTGTCAATGATAGAAAAAGCTCAAAAATAGAGATGACAATCTCATAAATGAAGAAGGTGAACGACCAAAAAGTAATCGTAAAACTTATCATGTTTTGCCAGCATATGATGATTCAAATGGTGCTTTAAGGCCCACTATTAACGTCCTACAGTATGAAATGTTAGTGGAAATTATTGATACGATTTTTAAAATCGGAAATGCATAAATGATATACATATAATTTACTTCATACGCTATTATAGAGTATTCCAGCAAAGCATAGTACTTTTCGAAATATCGACCGTGATTTTGTGTAAGCTTCACAGTGGATGTAGTAAGATGGGTGAAGTCAAACAACTCTGTAACGATAAGGACAACGTTTTAGGACAAAAGTTTTTCAGCTCTATTATACTGAGAATTCACGATGCTGTTAAATTTAACTATAAAAAATTCCGATTATCCTTCCGTACCAAGTTCATACATGTCAAACTTCTCTCTCTGGTCAAGTTTACGATCTTTTACTTTATAGATGGAAAGAATATTTTAGTCATATCCATTATTACTGTATTATTATTTTACCTAATTTATTAAACACTGAAATTGGCATTCAGATTTGCTTTACACTAAAATAAAACGATTTCTATCACGTTTCTTCCGGCTATTCAATTTTCATAATCACTGTTCCCGTTTATGATTTAAAATAGTGGTGATATTTGTGGTAAGTAGAGTTAATGCGACACTCTGTGCAAAATAGTTGTGGTTACGTATTTGATTAATACCAAGCTTATGGAGCACTAAAAGTGACTACTTTCATTACTTTATAAAAATAACAAGATCTGGCAGTTAATGCAACCGCGTTAAAGTAAATCATTAATAAACAAAAAAAAAAGAATGTATTTAGATTATCAACGAATTTTATTGTAATATCTGCTCAAAGAAATAAACCTATTGGACTTACGCTCTCAATAATCGTAAATTAAAAAATATAGAGCCAAATTGTAGAATCATATTGTCTTTTTTTTTTAACTGAGGAGACCATAATTTTCTGGTGATCATCTGTGAGCGCAGGCAGAGAATTGCTCGAAAGACTGCAATGGTCCACTTAGTTTCGGAAAATATCACATACATGAATATGCTTTTCAGTTGTCCGACATATAAAAGGAAGAACAAACTAGAAAAATTAAATACTAGTACACTAGTAGTGCAGAATACATTCTGCATAAACTACGTGAAAAGGTTTTTCTCTTTGCAGAAAGCTCGGCAGCTAGTCCGTGTCGTGCTGTCCAAATATTGTAAAACTCGTGGCTCCAACTTTTTACCAGCAACCTCTCCAGCACCTTTATTTTCCGTCTACGTGTTTACGTTCCATGTACCTGTCACCTTGTTTCCTTTAAAAATATGTAACTGGAAACCTTTTGAGAACCAGACATGCATTCAATGTGCTTCAATGAATGTGCATCCAAACGAAAGTAATACCAGTGTTCATGAATGTTCAGCGAATTTGTCTGACAAATCGTGGTCGTATTGCATTAAAGAAGAATATTATTTTTCCAATTTTTAGATAAAAACAATAGGTAACGTGTTGCGCGTACTTCCTTCCAAGTGCTATTTGAGCCTAAAATGTGTGTACAGTATATTAAGGTAGTGTGAGAACGACTAAATATTTTACATGAAATTAAAAACATAAAAAAATGTCTTCTAGAAAAGTTATTTCGATCTCTGAGCTACACTGTATGCAGTTTTAAAAAGTCTAATATCGCTACGCCCATTCTCTGCACTATAAATGTCTTCCTCAGAGCTGAAATTAAATAATTTTCATGGTATTCTTAATTTCATAATATGACTGATAATAAGAAACATTATTCATAGTAAGTAGACTCTGGATCTTTATACAAAATAAAAAGTTTGTGCATCAATTGCAAGACACAGGAGCTAAATATAAATTTATATTTTTCACAAATAATTTGAATGTAGCGAAAATAATATATTAATACTCTTAAAGTCTTTTTAAAATGTGTTCACTGTTTTAAATTGCACCTACTCATTTGTGTCAAAAATGCATAAAATTCGGAGTCTAATAATAAGAAACAACTTAAAGACAATAACCATTCTAGTTATTCAGTTCTAAGTACCTCCAATTTTCGTATCTTACTTGTTGCAGAAAGTATCCGATGAATTATGTTCAAATTTACACCATTTATATCACTATTTATAACAATTATTTGAACATGTTGTAATCAATATTGTTAATATTTATATCTCCAATTTAATAACTCGTATATGTATGTGGATAAATACAATCGATATGCATGCGTAGAAGGAACACGAAATGTATTACGTATCATGTATATACAAGTAGAATAATCTCTCATAACTCAGACATCACAGTACGTAATATGACACCACGATCAGTTTTAGGTAAAAAATAGTTTTAAATATCTAATAATAAATATTCAATTCGTGCATTCAATTCGTGTATTTTTTATTATATCGGTCGAGAAAAGATTAAAGAAACACATATTCTAGAATAGAACTGTAATATCACAAAGAGTATCGTGTGCTACGCCATTGTATACGTTTCAATGTTGTTGATAGATCCAAAGTATTGATTTGAGCTCTTCCCTACTGTTTGTAAACATTTCGTTCTGACAAGATGAAATACAAGAACTTACTTTTATGCATCCAATTATTAAAATAAAAATATTTTGCTTGTCGTAATTTTAAAATATCTCTAGAATACTCAGAGAAAATTTAAACCATATATTTTAATATTTATATTCCTTCTTTTTAAAGCAGTTGACAGATTCAAAATATGTAAAAATATTAATGTATTAGTTTAGATTGATTAAAAGCATTAATAAATCAAAGAAATTTCTACTCAGCTCCTGTTTCGTCAATTTGTAGTCAACAATTTCTATTTTGTATAAAGATCCGTAGTTTAGTTATGATTAACAAGAACCCACAGAAACTTTTGGTGTTACCTGATATTTTTTATGTCTATTTCACACAGTTATGACATTTCGTATATTTAACCATTAGTTACTGGCGCCAACGTATACGCGATACCAAAGGTTTGCTCCTTGTCAAACTCTTTCTCGTATTTTTCAATATAATAATTCTTTGTTATATGTGTTTCTGTGTGCAAAGGTTTCAAGAGAAAGTGAGTTTAATACGCTAGGTAAAGTAATATCTGCAGCTCTATCTTTTTCATGAAAACTCGCATCCACGTTTTACATGTATGTAAAAGTTATAGTAATCGATACATCGCAGAGTCTGTACATGAAATATAGTATACTATGAATTGCAATATACTATAAAATATTAAGCAATTAAACTATATTTTTGCAACGATGATAGAAAATATAACAAATGTTTGTTATAAATAATAATTTTACTGTATCCTTTGCAATATCCACAATCAGTCAGTTAGAACATTCATGTGTAAATAGAACATTTTCGTGTTATAGTAACTGCGTAATATTCTCTTTATAATGGCTTAAAATACGTTCTATGTATCAAAATTGTCTTGCGTAAAACAACGTTTCATCTGTCGGTGCAAGCGTGAAGGTGTACTAATAATAACAACGCTTCTACATTTTATTAAGTTACCCCACCAACACTTTGTTTCAGAAATTATACAAAATGTATGTAGTCGCGATGTTAATACTCTTAATATTTACAACCAATGTGCGGATCAGAAAGCGAATTCACTTAGAGCATACTTTCAACTTGCAATAGATATGTTCTCGTTTTATCATCCAATAGGGTACATAACCATTCGCCGGAGTGATGGAGAACCAAAGGGGCCTATAATAATATCAATAACCCCTTCTACTCAACCTACGCTACTCTTTGCCTTTCCACCCTTACTTGCGCAGATCTCATGATCCCCACCTCATACCATTTCTGTCAAACACTGGTGGTCCTTTGACTCTCCCTTTGATTTATCGGACTAATTTCCTCCCTGTGTAATCATATATATTTAATCGCAGAGTTTGTCTGGCCGTGATCACTTTAGATGTATTAGATACTCGAATTTTCTGCTGTTCTCTCGGTAAATAAACGTCCTTTGTCTGAAAAGAACAATAGAGAATATTTTGTTAGAAGTATTTGTTTTGTTCCTATTTCGTTGATTTGTTTGTAGGGACTTTTTTGCACGTTTTTGCATGTTATAATTATGTGTTGAACATTTAGTGTTGACCTTGTATGTCCAATTAACAGTCTGAAAAAGTAATCCTAAACGAATAGATTACGTTGTTTGGGTTGACCTGTTGGTTCATGATTGAAATTGCTATCGCTGTCGAAGTGTCTAACAATCTTCAGCCATGGACCATAGATTTTAAAAAAGTATGCAATAGTCGCCGGCAGATAACGTGTTAATATTATATTCAAATCGAAAGAAAGAAAGAAATTTTTTTCGTTTGACACCTCGTTTTTGAGAAAATCGATTTTAAATATCAGTCAGGTTCGTGTGCTTTAATATGTATATGCAGGAAGTAAGTAGAATTGGTCGATCATTATCAGACGCGCAAGACGATTCCTATCTAATAGCACGCGTATTCGCTGCATTTTCACTCGTACTCACTCGATTTTCTCGAAAACGAAGCATCGGATGAAAAAATGTTATACCGAAATGTTTTCCTTTTTTTTTATGTAGAATCACCCCCTGTCCGCTTGTACTACAATTTCCGGCCCACCCTGTATGTAAAAATATAAATATATAATTATAATTCTAGTACTGAGCCTACTAATCGTAAGAGTTAGAAGTATATTAGTTGATTAGTTACCCTACGATATACACGTTTATTCGTTCCCAGTATTTGCTGCAAATTTTTATTCATCTTATACAAACTGGTATTCCAAATATGCTGCACTTCCTCCCCTGTAGGGAAAAATGGATATTTTTACATTTTTAAGAATGTAGTGGAAAGAGACGAGCATTAATGTAACACAAATCGTTCAATTTTGGCTCCGTTCTATATGATTACGAGATGGGCTGTAGCCATGAAGTGAAAGAGGCCACGCAAACCGTCGCATTAGGAGTTTCCTAAAACGAGCCCCGTAGATTGGTATTAATTTTTATGGAAATTCAGACGCGACCCTCGGTTAGGTGGTTGCCGGAGCATGATGTAGGGAAAGTGGAAATATCGCTTCCGTGTTCGCTTTTCTTACAGCGATAGCTCGCAGCAGATCATTTAAATTTCATTAATATTATTTAACTTTTTGTAACACCCAATTTCTAAGACGCGTACAAATATTTTCGTGTTGAACATTGTTAACTAGAGATTATGATACATTAGTTTATCACTATGTGTCATACACCCCTTACATTCTATAATCGACAAAAAAATAAAAGACAATTTCAACATATTACATTATGATTCCTACATTGTGGATTCTATGCGTTATGAAAAAATTAGATCAAATGTAAAGCACTACAAAATTTAAAGAATTTAAAGGTAGTATTGCATCATTTCTTGCTTACTAAGATTATTAGGACAAAAATAGATGTCTATGTAGTGTCTGTATCTTGAAATTGATACACAAAATTTTTGTTTGCATTAGAACCCGCAGTCAATGATTTGTGTTTTCACAAGTTTTATAAAGTTATGTGTGGTATCCTTTTCAGTACAGGTATTCAAATAGCTATTCTTGTTTTTATCTCGCAATATAAATAATTGCATTATTGAATAAAAATGTGCTAAACTATTTTTGTATAACTTGTGACCTATTTAATTATATATATATATTATTCAACATGTTGAACAGATATATTTCTACTCATAGTACTGCTCTAAACAAACCAGTATACACATATCAGAAAATATTAAAACGATGGAAATTAGGGTGCGGCCAAATAACGATCATACACGTCTGACGATGAATATCGAATAGTATGCCATTCGCTGAGTTTTCAAACTGGATTTTCTCGAAAACAAAGCTCCGGATGAAAAAATTCTATTCTATATTTTTTTCTTATTTTCTCATAAGGTATCGCCTCGTGCCCGCTTGTACATGTTATTCGGCCGCACCCTGTACAGGTATATTATCTCCTTACGCTTTTCGCTAATTAGGTCGTTTTCTTTGTTTGTGCTACTCAGTATTTTTCTATCAATTTCTCATCTCGTGTAACATTTGTTAATAAAATTACTATTATTAAAAGTTAACAGTGCTGTTGGATACTTAACGATGCATTCAGAAGATGCTCGTAGGCAGACTACAATGATGCAACTTCACTATCACAAATAAGCTTACATTGTTTCCGCTGACGATATCAGTTCACGCTAATAATGTTGTAAAATGCAATATTCAAAGCATAAATTTTTTAAAAATGTTGAAGACTACCATAAGTTTTATCATATTCTCTATAGTAATTAGAATATAAAACACACGCGTACTGTTATATGGAATGGTGCGTTTAGCCCATTACATATAAATAACTCTAAATAACTCTAACTTTAAATAACTCTAGCACTTATCGTTTCAACAATACACAATAATAATGTATTAGTCAGTTTCTTAGCACAATGTCCGTTGACCTGACGGGAAATTAATAGTCTTGTTGCTACCAATTTTGGGCATGATCCTTCGATAACGTTGTCAATCAGAATTCCAGAAGGCACACAAGGGACAAAGGGCACTGTCAGTGTTTACGGAGAGGTAGGGAAAACCTCTATCCAGTATGTAGAGCTGTCAGTTCCGGAGGCGTTTCTGGTACAAGGATATTGGATTGTCTTGTTACACACCGTCCTTTCTCTTCCATCGTTCGGTTCAGGCGTCGAGATTCTAAGCTTCACTTACAATCTATACGAGGAAAAGTGATACGATGTGCTCGCAGTTTGCCTTCGTCTTGTATTCCGCGACGATCGATGCAACTGGAATCGGTGCTGTCAGATCTGGAATTGCTTTGGGGATCTTTCAAGGAATTCTGGGTGTCCATGCAACGCTCGTATCGTTTTCTGCCAGGGTAAAGGCTAGCCACGAATCGGTCCAATTATAATTGCGAAATATTGACGTTCTCTTTAATTGTGCCAACTTCCCGAGCAACTTGTTACTTTGATCACTTGCGCTCGAAGTCATCAGGCTACTTGCGACAGGATTTCAACCAAGAGCAATTCTGACAACACATGACTTTCATCGTTTTATGATTGGGTGTCTCAAAATTATATGTCGCGACCACTATAGTGTGATTCTGCACCTCTGGATAGGTGGAGATCTGTTTAAAAAATGCACCGCATAATTGACCTCGGTCCTTTTTTCAAGGTCGAAATTGTTTTTTATTGCATCGTATAATACTCATCGCGACGAATAAAAGTCTCAAAGGAATCGGTCTCTTTGTGTTCTCGCTCCCGCGATTTGACTGTCCCTACATGAGAAAATGTTGTGGCGTCACCAACGTCGTAAAAATTGAGGTAGTTACGATGTGACGCGTGCTCGCACAATCTTTTGGATGTATGCAAGCTGGTTGTAGGGTTATGGTCACAACACTGTTTAGTAACAATATATATGTATTTAACGAAAGCGGATGGTTACTGTACAGCGAAGTGATTGCAAAAAAGAAGCGATAATACAGAGGCGAGACTTCGTTGGTATCTGACGAGAACGGAGAAGAATCTTAAGAACGTTGACTAGATAGATTCCCTCCGCGGATAGGGTTCGAATAGTGGGGGACCAATAATTGCATTTAGGGGCGGTTTTCGGCATTATGCAACGCCCACGAGCTGGTAGACACTTAGCAGAGTTCGTCTAAGGAAGACGACACCAAGTCCCGCGTGTCTGGAAACCGTCCCATAAATTACGGGCCCCCTGGCGCTACAAGTGGGTCTACGCTGCGTCACGTGCCATCGAGAGCGGTACGGTCGAGCGGATTTTGACCATGAAAGTGCGCTGACATTTACCAGTCGCACCCTGGTCGTAAAGACATAAATTTGTTAAGGATGGAATAGGAGACTTTCTCGAAAGTGACGCAGCGTAAACCCAGACTGAGATTGGGGTTGGCGACGCAACACGCCGCCCCCCTTGAACTATTTAGTTCAATTGCACACGTTCGTAAAAGGCAAAATGTGGAATAATAGGTTTACAAAATATCAACAAGAATACAAACAATAAAAAAGGAATTTAAGGCGGTATCTAAAATGTAGGCGATTGTTGAGTATAAAAACACGATCATAACTGCAGTAACTGCGAACTACCTTGAAGTTGATAATATACGTAACGCAAAAGTAATATATCTAAAGTAATCTAAGTAGATCTAAAGTAATGTTAATGTTTAAAAAATGAATATCATAGCCATAAAAATACGAAGAATAATAAGTATTACAAACGCAAACGGATATAAGTACACTATAGTATAATTAAGAGTCCATAAGTAGTGGGCATACTCGCTTAACACTACGTTTGTATGTTCCGCTCACAGTTTTTACGGTCACAACTCGTATAACGTTATCATCACCGGGATGGAGTTCGATAATACGTCCCAAGTGCCATTGCATTGGTGGAACGTTGTCTTCCTTCAAGATTACAAGGTCCCCAATCCTTGGCTGCTGCGATGATGATGTTCGCCATTTGCTACGTATACTGAGTTGGTTTACATATTCCTTATGCCATCTCGCCCAAAAATGCTGCTTCACCCTTTGGATGTGTTGCCATGTTGACAACTTATTAGAGGATACATGCTGTAAATCATGCTCAGGTATGCTCTTTAGCGAATCACCTATTAGGAAGTGTGCAGGGGTGAGGGCAGATGTATCGTTTGGATCTGAAGACATAGGAGTTAGCGGTCGGGAATTTAATATCGCCTCAATTTCAATTATATAGGTATTTAATTGTTCATATGTGAACAATTGATCACCAACAGTTCGAATCAAATGATGCTTAAAGGACTTGACTAAGGCTTCCCACAGGCCACCGAAGTGGGGTGATCGCGGGGGGGAAAAATGCCACGTGACACCTTCGTTTGTCAAATATTGTGTCACCCTATGAACAAATGTTTCATTTTTTAAGAAATCAAGAAGATTCTTTAACTCATTGTTCGCGCCCACAAAATTAGTAGCATTGTCAGAATAAATATGACGTGATTTACCACGTCGAGAGAAAAAACGTTTCAGACAGGCTATAAACGATTCCGTGGTCAGATCACTGACCAATTCCATGTGTGCTGCCTTTGTTGCAAAGCATACGAATACGCAAACATATACCTTTATCTTTCCGCGATTTCGAAATTTCTTTTCCTTGACAAATAAGGGTCCACAATAATCTACACCCGAAATTTCAAATGGCCTGCTTTGTTGTACGCGATTTTTTGGCAAATTTCCCATAATATAGTTCATGTCCGAAGGGCGAGCCCTCTGACATCTAATACACTTCCGGATTATATGACGTGTAAAATTTTTTCCATCGATGATCCAATACCTTTGTCGGACTACATTTAATGTGGATTGCACACCGCTATGATAATTTTTAATATGATGCTCGCGAATGATTAATTTGGTAACATGGTGTGTTCGCGGTAGCAAAATCGGATGTTTTTGATTGTAATCTAAAAGCGAATGATGCAATCTTCCGCCTACACGAAGAATCCCTTGCTCATCCAAAAAAGGATTTAAATTAAGAATTTTGCTGCGTTTGTCAAGTGTCTTGCCCGAGTTCAACGCATCTATTTCTCTCTTAAAATGTTCGTGCTGTAACGTCTTTATTATTTGATCGTGTGCATGATTTAATTCTTCAACATTAATCTTGCCATGTCGAATGTACTTTTTGGAAGCATTATTATAAAATCTATAACAATAAGCTATAACTCGCTTTAGCATTACAAAGGACGAAAATCGAAGAAATAGTTCGTTATTGCAATTTATCGTTAATGCAGTAATTGTCCGTAATTCGGGTACCTTCGCTGAAGGCATTGGTGACAATGGCCATGCGTCCTCTGATTGATGTAACCATGAAGGACCTTGAATCCATAATTCATTGTTTAGAAATTCTATTGGATTTTGACCACGCGAAATAGCATCTGCTGGATTTTGTTGCGAAGGTACATGTCGCCAGTCATTCGATTGTGTAACGGCTTGTATCTTTGACACACGATTGGCTACGAAAGTTTTTAAAGTGTTCGACGATGTATTGATCCAACATAAGACAATTGTCGAATCCGTCCAGAGCCTTGTGTAATTAAATTGTATGCTGAGCGCCCTTTTTACATTTACGTATAATTTTGATAACAATACTGCAGCGCACAATTCTAATCTTGGAATTGTAGTTGAGTTCAAGGGAGCCACGCGCGATTTGGATGCTATTAAATGGACGGTGGTACTACCATCTGCTTGTCGAGAACGGATATATATGCAGGCACCGTAAGCCTTTTCGCTGGCATCGCAAAATCCGTGAAGTTGGATTTCCGATGCCGCTGTTGCAATAATTTTTCGTGGCATTTTAAATTGTGATAGGCACGACAATTGCTGTTTGTAATCTTCCCAATCTGAGTATATATGTTGTGGAACAGATTCATCCCAATCTAGTTTAGCCTTCCATAAATCCTGCATGATCATTTTGGCTTTAACAATGACAGGCCCTAATAAACCTAGTGGGTCAAATAATTGCGCTGTACTTGACAAAATTGTTCTTTTTGTAATACGAGAGTTGCTAGTATTCATGTTTGTCGAATATGTAATAACGTCGGTAGATGAGTTCCAAAGCACACCGAGCGTCTTGACAATTGAATTAGAATTTATTTCGTGTGTGTCCTTTAAAGATTTGTCCACTAAATCCTTAAGTAAGGACGTCTCGTTCGAGGCCCATTGTCTTAAATGAAATTTAGCTTTGCTAGTAAGTTTTATCAATTCGTCTCGTAATTTGACAGCTTCTTCATAGGTAGACGCTCCGGTTAATAGATCGTCTACATAAAAGTCATTGACAATGGATTTAGATGCTAATGGATAAGGCCTTCCCTCATCTTGCACTAATTGCTGCAGAGCGCGTATCGCAAGGAACGATGCTGATGCTGTACCATACGTAACAGTGTCAAGTCTAAAAGTTTTTATTTGTTCGTTTATATTTTCACGCCACAGGATCTTTTGATAAGCTGCATCATCCTGATGCACGAGTACTTGCCGATACATTTTCTCAATGTCAGCGGTCAAGACATAATTATATAAACGAAAGCGTACTAGGAGAGAGAATAGATCATCCTGTATTGTAGGCCCTACTAATAAAACATCATTTAAAGAGAGCCCATTCGAAGTGATGGCAGAAGCGTCAAAAACTACCCTAAGTTTTGTAGTTAGACTAGATTGTTTGAATACAGGGTGGTGAGGCAAATAATAACCGTCTTTCCTGCAATCATTTTTGGAAATATCAGTCATATGGCCTAAGACTCGATATTCCTGTATGAACTTTGAATACTCTTGCTTTAAAGCAGTATTTTGAATCAGACGTTTTTCTAAATTGTAAAATCTCTTCAAGGCTATTTCATAAGAAGTTCCTAGGTTCGATTTGTTTGGTGCAAACGGTAAACGTACGATGTAACGTCCTGAAGAATTGCGACTTGTATGTTCTCGGAAATGAGATTCACATAATTCTTCCTCTTTAGAAGCAATTTTTTCTGTAGGATACTCCTCAAGTTCCCAGAATTTCGCGATTTGGTCATCTATAGATGAAGTAGATAAATGGCATTTTATCGAATGAGTGATTATTCCTACTTTCTCGTGGCGCGATGCACACTGCGGACTAGCGGCGCATATCTCACTACAGGTGTATATCATGATGTACGATAAATTCGTTTGGCAAAACTGCATATTAGGACGAAATTTATATTATTAATCATTTAACAATCATTTTATGCATAAATAGTGTTAATTTTGTATTAATTTATTCATTTTACATTTGTTTACAATTTGTGCATCTTCCGTTGAAAAAGGATAGAATATGACATTCTCGTTCTGGCACTAACAAGGAGAAGGCACTTATGTAGTATAACAAAACACTTAAGTTTCACGTCAAGTTTTTGACGTACCTGGTAATCCAAACATCATTTTGAAGGTTGAAGTTTCTAGTTTCTGATTTTTTATGTCAATTTTGTCTAAATGGTTTTCTGGGGATAAATTTCACCTTTAAGGTGAGTGTATCAAACTGTAAATATTTTTTTCATAGTTTTTTAGTGCTTTGATCACCCAAAAATATTTTCTGTAATTTTTAGGTATATGATCGAGAAGTTTGGCGATTTCTCCTTAAAATAAGCCAAATTTTAATTTGAAAAAATAATTGTTAGCAAAGATATCAACATTTGAAAAAGAATCTATGTATTACAAATATTTTGTATACGACACAGGCTGCAATCAGCGGTAAAACGGTAAGCAATCTATAGTCCATAAAGAAAGTACTAAGAAATAATAATAAGTCAAATAATTATAAAAAATAACAACAAATAATGAATAAACAATATAAATAAAAATAAATAAAGCATAAAACATATATGAACAAAACTTTAATTAAATAAAATGAAGGAAAAATTAGACGAATGTCAGATTGGACAAAATTAACTATTATCCTTGAATCCGGACGAATCCGGATATAAATATTCCTGTATTGTCACCATAAATCCTTAAGAAACACAATCACACGAGAAAAATCACTCGGATTCACTCGAAAATGAAATCATTATGAAATTTTTAAAATGAAGAAGAAAATTACCAAATTATATATCATCAATTATTGATAACCACAAAAATATGTATGTTAGAAAAGCATATGTATGTTAAAACCTGTGCAAATGTATTGTGAACGAAAAGGTCTATTTTCGAGATTACACGTTGAATATTCACCGAATGCTTGTTAAATTATGCTCGACTAATGTGTTTGTTTCCTACGAGCGGTTTCCTATTGTATGCAGTAGTGCATGCACAACAGGTAACTTCTAAGGGTCGGGGTTGTGTAGAGATGTAGAACTCATTTCTTCGTAGCATAATATGAAAATTTGCTTGATATCAAATTATAAATTTTTCAAAGAAAAGAAGGTATATATCGTCTATAATAAAATTTGATCTGTGTTGCATAAAAAATAGTATTCCTATAATATCGTACTCTATTATCTAGTCACAATTGTGTCACTGAAAAACGGGCAAAATTTCCGTTCAAATGTAGTAACAATATTTTTTATTCGTTTGTTTCATTTCGCTCTCATTTTACTTGAAAATTGAACGTTCACAGCACATTGATCCTAAATTATGTATATCGGTTTGCTCAATTTCGCTTGCAGACAGAGCTATGCTATGATATATCATATCAATACGAATTCATCGTATAACATGGCTCTGTGTACTGAAACGAAATTGAACGAACTGATACTTTGTAGTAAAGGTAAAGAATGGAATGGAACTAATGAACCAACAGTTCCTTCGTCAAAGTATTCACTTTTTCAAAATTGTTAACATACTGGACACATTTTTGATTCTCTCCGGTCATTTTATTTACACAAAGTAGTTTGTGAATTTATTCAGGTTTGTTTTCTGTACGATTATTTTTTGCGAAATTACATCAGGTGAAATATACTTTTGGATCCACTGTATATAACTTCTATTACACTTACTATTTCAATAAAATCTATTTACGAATACAGTACCCGGTCTTCGTAGATTCGCGATAAGGTAGAGTGACTACATTACCGTCCAAAAATGGTTTTACGTGCCTCAAGTTTTCGTCCTTATACAGGGTATTTCACCTAACTTGACCAACTTAAGTATATCGCTTATTTTGTGTGATAGAAAAAATGTCAGGGAGAGAAAATATTCTGTTCGAAGCCGCCAATACGGTGATGGATCGAATTTTTTTCTCAAGGTCATTTTTTCGAGATTTCAAGGTCATCGTATTTTTTTTAATGGGACTGCATATTTTCACTACAAAAGTCTTATAGTTTATAAAAAAAAAACGAATCCAACTAGGTGCAATATGTTGACCTCCACGTCACATTTAGCGAGGAAATTGTGAAATGTTTGTCAGTAACTTCAGTACGCGTTCGGGGACGAAAAATCAAGACCAAGATCAAGACCAAAACGGATCTTAAGTCTGTGTCTGAAGGCAGTGAATGGAAATTATTAATTAAAAAGTCATGTGACTATCCCGGGCCCTTAACATCATACATGTGGGATGTCTAGATTCCAGCGAAAAACAGGCGAAACGCGCTTCCCGCGAAGAACAGGCGAACGCGTGTTCAGAGAAAAAACGGACGAATAACGTCGAGACAAAAGACAATCGAACAACGTCGACAAAAAATGCGAAGGAGAGACGATCGACAGAGTCTCGCGTCGGTCGTCGCCGTGTACGGTTGTATCGTTGTACCCAATCTTTGTTCCATCATTTTATTTTTCATTAAATCATAGTATATGTTCGTTGCGGGTCGGCTCATTAATTGATCCCTGCCCGCGTAGATCGATTACTTAATTCGATCGCAACATCGTGAAAATAGGGAAATCCTACATACATTTCACCTACAAAAGCAAACTTAAACATAAAATTCATAAAATTCTATGAATCTCATTATTTCAATAAAATCTGTGTACAAATACAACATTTAACATCATGTAATTTCTAACATCAGTTAGTACTACTTGCAAGCAGGAAAATTATTTGCAGAGAAATCATTAAGTTTATGTAATATGTACACAACCTAAAAATAAGCAATGCTTGTAGCATACTATACCTAATGATTTTGAATCTAGTCACACCAATTGCTAGCAAATTGAAGCGTCTTTAAAGAAATGAGGAGCAAATTTTGTTCGCGGCATGACGAAATAGTAAACGGGTGCAAAGAATAATAGTTTCATTGCCTTGTGTGCGAAAATATTTTCTTTCCAATATATTAGCCGTGCTGTAATTTACCGTGGGAGGGCTTACATAGAAAAATGGCGGAACAATTGAATCGTTAACTCGTCCGTTCGAGTTTTACATTCATGGAAACGAGGCAATTTACTTTTCACAAGCAACTCACGTCGCTCAGCTTCAACGGAAATACATATGTATATAACACTTTTAGTCGTCAAACAGCTCTTGAATGGGAACTTATGTCCAATTCCAGAATCGAAAAAGATATTTTTGAAAAGGTAGAATCCCATGAAACCAGCTGGACCGAGCATGTATAACGAAAGAGGACGCGACACAACGGAAAAGGAAATAAACGATCCTTTGTATAAACAGTGGGAATCCGTAGGGTTCGAAAGTTTTTGCGGTATTTCGCGAAAAAAACTCGAGGTATTTCACTCTTTTTAACCTCACGAAACTCTGAAAATTGGCATCAAAGTTAACGATTTCCGTTACTTTGTGCCCTCCCATTGAATCTGGCGAGCTTTGCCGATTCTAAGGATGCACGGGGCCAACGCCGAAGCCTTAGAATCGGAAAGGAGGCGTCTGGCTTTGATAGCTGCTAAGGTGAAAAATATTTCTCGTGGTAGTGGCCTTTGGGAGAGGTGTGCTCTTCCTCTCTCTCTCTCTCTCTCTCTCTCTCTCTCTCTCTCTCTCTCTCTCTCTCTCTCTCTCTCACCCCTCTTTTTCTCTCTCTCTCTCCGTGAATCGTGTACCTTCCACCATTTTCCTTCCTACTTCCCAACGATGGCGCAGAGAGTTTGAGAAACTGTTTCGAGCAAGAATATTTGCGCAAACAAGATACTCGCTGCTGTGTAGTTAGCCTACGGGACATTTTAAAATCACATTAACACTTAAGTGGGGAAAAATCTATATTCAATATCGCAAAATTTCTTTTTTCTTCATTCACTGCATGTATACTTGAAGAAAGTTGTTTTTCCTCGCGCAATGAATCCAAAAAGTATTTGAACATGCAAAGTTTCCATTCTGGAGAAACTGTCGATGTTCGAACTATGATAATTTACGTTAAAAAATATAGGACGACAATGTACCTGGACTCATTTTAATCTAATCTAATCTCATTTTTATCTAGAATATTTTCGCATGATACAGCGGCTGGGAAACTGAAGTCACTTTTTTAGTCCAGAATATCACAAATTGAAACGTCTGTAAAAACATTAAAACATTTTTCCTGTAACTTTTCCTGTGTTTTCTTAATCTTCTGGCGTTTTTAAGGAAATTAGGAGACAAGTTGTGTAAAGAAGTTTAAATAAAATGTCAGTAAACTGTGTATTTTTAACTGGATAATGTTGTTGGCCTTACATTAAGTTACTTCTTTATTGTCCTCTTGAACAATTTCTTATTCAATAAAAGACTTTTTATTGGGATACTAATATAATTATATTATACTGATTTTATATTATTATATCTATTTTATGTATTATGTATAGATGTTCACGATTCATTCAGTGGCTAAGTTTAATTTTACATTATATCTATGCAAATTCGAGGTATTGTTTAAAAGTGCCAGGATAGCTTCTATAAAATAATTTTCAGAATATTCTGGAAATCACGCTTTATTACGTCTAAATATATTCTCTGTTTTGTTATAAAGTTAAATTGTTCTACGAAATTATTGAATTCCGCTTTTCTTGCAATTAATCCTGAATTTTCGTTGTTTTTTCTCAGATTATTGTGTGCGTAAATAGCTTTCGAAGACAGTAATCCGCATGCGATCGTTGTATAATATCTCTCGCTACTCGAATCAAAATCAGTGAATTATGTTTTGCAGAAGACAAATTATCTGAATAGTTGAATTCAGAGGCCGACGCTATCATTATCACGGAGCAGAATTTATGCAGGCAATCGAATCGAGACGACACAGAAGGGGGGATGGACCTATAATTAATATATGCTGAATATCGCTTGTTGAACCTACTGAGCGGTTGATTATGCTTGTTACTGTCGCAGCATAGCACACTAGTCTGCGATAGAACAATGTTAGGCAAGCAGAGCTTGCTCTACATGAATACGCACATATTTACCTCATAATACTTGATCTATTGAACTAATGAATCATTTGACACTGGAAAATACAGGCACGCTTCTCCTAAAAAAAAAAAATGACAAAGGATGCGCTAAAGGCTAGCCTTAGATATGTGATAAATTAAACGAGAATTCTGAAAAATTGAAAATTGTTTGTCATCTTAAGGAGTCTCCCCATTTCCTTCTTTTTGTATTGCATGATACTTAAACATCTTGTTATACACTCTAGAACCTTTTTATCGTTATACACTCTCAAACTTTTCGTCGATACTATAACTCATCATTAGAATCTGTACTAATTACATACTTGTTCAAATATCATTTAGGTATGTTCCAACGTACAGAACGAAATGTTTACGTACAGTAAACAAGAGGTCAGAACAAATTTCGATTTGCCAACAACATTGGAACGCGTACAACGGCGTAGCATATGATACTCCTTGTAATACAAAGTTTTTAATTTTTTCTCGACTCAGATGAAAAAATGTTATGTTCCGATATTTACCGAATTCGTCTTGAAATCCTCTAACAGATAGGCGTAAAAAAATATATGTTTATTTGCAAAAAATTCAAGGTGACCTTGAAAAAACATTGAAAGAAGCGTTGACAAATAATTTTTTATAATCACATTAAAGCTCACTTGAACCATGCAAAAGTTGATAAAAATATTTTCGATCGGACTGCTAATGACAGAACGTGTAATCTCTACTGATCACGATTCGTGATTCACCCTGTATAATCCTGTACATCTTGAGAAGAAAATGCCAAAAATCGAAGTGTTAAGGCGAGGAATTCACTGGTTCAAAAGTTATGCGTGTTTAAAGTTGAGCGATTAGAACAGTTGAAACAGAAAATTAAATGTAAAATCATTAAAAATGCAAAGCTTTGCACGAGTATATGTTTCACAAAATTAGAATCAGCTTTATGCAATATCACTCCGTTTTCAATTCTAACATCGATTCCGTAATGGCTTGCAAAACGTTGATGTCAACAGCGCGTTCAATCGAAAGATCGGAATAGTCGTAGGTTAGCGCGAAGGGGATTAAATATGTTTATAATTGTCTATGTATATTCATCGGTTTGATGTAACAGCATGAACGTACGATCAAGGGGAAAAAGCAATTTTTCTAGCGATGCGCGTGTCAAAGAACTTTTTTCGATCATTCAATTTCCTCGGCGTCGCGTATTCAACGGAATATTCGTACCATAAATAATCAGGACGCGACACGACAACACGTGAAAAGCTTAGCGGTTTTTGCTGTGAATATTTAATCCCCACATCGATACTTTAGCTTGTACACTATCTTGTGACAAGTCGCGTATATGCCGCATGTATTTTTTGGAGCCTCTCGTCTGTAATGAAGCGCAAAAACCAGTTTCGTGCCAAAATAGATTCGGTCACTATTCCAACCCTACTTGCAGTCATGAAAAAGAAACACGACTTTGCTGCGTCCTACAGTGCAGAAAGATGCGTGAAGATAACGAACCACGAACAACCTTAAAATGTCACTTGTAAATATTTTCATGCGCATGTACTTTGGTGTGTATGCAATTTGCCTGGTTTATTCCTGATTTTTAACAAATAAATATTTTTTTGGAATTATAAATTCTTTATAGCCCTAGTAAATAATACAAATCTGCGTTATCGACATCACCTGCGTGCTTGTTGTGCCATCTAACAGCTCTGATCGTTAAACCAGGACATTGAGTACATACCCATATGGTGGCAGTCTTACCAGTCAGGAACGCTTAAAATCACTCGACTTTACATACGTATAACTTTTGAACTAGTGAATTCCTAACATTAAAATTTGGATTTTTGACATTTTCTCGTCAAAATCTACAGGATCATATGAAAAAAGTTAAAAATTGATGGGTTACGGAAGTGAAGTTTCACCTTAATATCTTACGTTTTATATAGTTTATGAAAACCCTTTCTTAATTATATAAAAATAATGTAATTGTTCTGAATTTTGACATGTACTGATATGTATTAGGATAGGTGCTCGTCCTCAAAAATTTGTATTTCTAACAATTAAGTATTTCTTCCATATACGAATTAAAGTTTTATAGTTGGATTTGCAAAAAAAATATAGTCCACTATCCTCGTCCAAACAACGCACACGCAACGCTCATGGATACAACAGGACTGGTTTGAAACGTTTTCGCGAACTCACAAATATTCATATGAAAATAGAAACACAGTACAGAAAAATAAAAGGCGCAGTGTGGAAGAATAATAGAAACACTAGTGGAAGAAAAACGATCAAATGTAAATGGAACGGACAGATGTTTGTTAATAACTGACCAGCTAACGTTGGATGAAATTGAAGTCTGACCTCGAAACTTACAACTTGCCTGACTTTTGAGAAGATTAATTAACAATAAGCAACACTAGGTTCATATGGTCAAATTATCCGAATTTCCACACAGGCTTATATGTGAATGTACGTGTTTCTGTATTATAGTAGGCTAAGATAGTTGCTTCATGTTATGTGGTTCTTTTTTTAACACTAGGTTTACGGGACCCGTAAAAATGACGGGTTCTAATTGTTCAGCCGCGAGTAAACGGGAGATCCCCTGAAAATCCGCGGCACGCTATTTCAAGGTGGGACCAGGGACCGATCCCTTTGACAATAGTTTTATCATTTTACTCGCGGCTGAAAAATCGGCACGACCCAACATTTGGCGTGCAGATGGTCAACACGTTTTATGACACGGGCCTCTAGGGCTGTTTTTGAGAAAGTCGCCTTCATGAAACCTTTCTTAATTGCTCGGTAGAATTTTCTTCGCGCCCTCAACAGTTAACCGTACTGTCGTAAAACGTGGACTTACAAAGGTGGCATCGCGGGACCATCCGACGGTCCCCGGCCGGTGAACATCGGGCCCACAGCTGTGATTTCGCCCGCCGAAATCCAGCGACGTTGGCACTCCGAAATTGAATACCCCCACTCCACACCAACGCACCCCGAATGCACGGAGTGGAGTTGGGGTAAAAATCAGTCTAAGTGCAACTCCCGCATAAGCAACAACTGTTTAGGCTCCGGAACTGGCAACCACGCGGACCAGCCGTTGTAGTTCCGTGTTGCACACTGCAACAGTAACTTTCATTCATAGAATTAATTATAATCCTTATCATCCGAAGGGATCGTAAGGTCGCACCGAGTAGCGTCGTCGAGAAACATCGATTGAGGAATTTACACCTCCTCATAGGCTCTACGCCAAAAGAGTCTGCGCCGCGAGACTTGCCCGAAACGTCGGAAAATACACTAATATTTTTAATTTACGATTGTTGAGATTGTGAAGATCCATCTATGTGGAGTTACTCAACAAATTTATTTCTTCAGGTATGTCTCATTTAAAAAATGGCGAAAAACTTGGATAGACACATTCTTCTTATGTTTATAAAGTAATGTAAAATACTCAATTTTAGTACTCCGTAAATCTAGTGTTAACAAAAAGTGGAAATTTTTAAGTTAACTTCTCCATTTAACTCTTTGTACTGAATGTTGAATGTGACTCAACACTTTTACATAATTCACCAGTTTAAATATGCATTATATTTTATAATAGTAAATTTCATAAGTATTTCGCTATTTTGAATAAAATTAGTATGGAAAATGGTTTCGAATGAGTACCAATTGAATATGGAGGAACTATCTGTTGAAGTGGATGTGAAATAATACACTTAAAATAATAGGGAATTATTGGGAACAAAATTTAAAGAAATCCCAAATGCAAATCTAGACTTGAAGATTACTGAAGTTTTGAAAAGTAAGGAAGCTCAGTCACACACTATATAGAGAAACATTTTAATGTTAGCGACCACGATCAACGCGTGCGCACACTAGTTTTCCATTTATGTGTTCGATATCTACATACATCAGTTTTACTTGGGTCGCCTTTACCGCAAAGGCTTCCTTGACATATGGGTGGTAAAACGGTGCCATAGATCTTGCAACTAACACAGTTCTATGCGTACAAAGGGAAGTGGAATTCTCTGTAAAGAAGCTCGCAGGTCATCGCGACAATTGCCTCGTGCGTCCTTCGAGGTTTAGTAATGAGTTCCCGGTGTAAAGCTTCCTTTGGCAGACACGAACTTGAAAATTGTTGTGATTGTAGTCGTCGGGGCGTGTTTGCCGCTAGCAAATATTCAGCGAGTTGAAACCGAAACGCTCGAAGGACAACCCTTACTCTGCAATCAATAATATAGTATACACTTTGTCCATCCGAACACGCCGAATTGTAAATTCTGCATTTCTCTGCTGGTACCATTTGTTTTCGCAAACTTGGTTTTGTTTTAGGGTGGTGTGTAAAAGTTTAATTATTCTTGCGCCTTGTAATTTCAATTGCAATTACATTCATCAGAACTACTTTATTATTCATCCGGCTACATCTTTATTTTAATATAACTTTTTTAATTTGTTGAGTATATGACTATAATTTTACAGATACACTTATTTTTAAGTACATGATCAATGCCTACTTCAAAGTTTGTTCCGTCGCAACAGAACTGTCATCTTAAGCATGAATCGTTTCTTCATGCTATCGATAAACGAAAGGGTCTTATAGAGGGTCTTTGTTCGTATCTCCTTTTATTTCAAAACATTCGTGATTTAGAGACGTGACCAAATAGCAACTTTGGCCCTCATCATCTCGAAGCTGTTTACAATCGGACCGACCGAACGATGTTTGTATACACAAGATGGGTCTGCAAAACCTTCGCGTTCTTTAGATACGGCCCAAGAATGTATATCCTTCGCTCGCGGCCACTAAGTACGGTCAGGCCATAAATTCATGACACGGTTCAAGGGTCTATGACAATCGACCTTTCGACAGCGTCGAATTACCAAAACACTCGGTTTTTCCCAAGTTATGCATCGCCCCACTCTTCCTTCCAACCAGGCTCTTAGCCTGAGCCTGTGGAAGGGAGTTTGAACAATTAAGGGCATGCTGATTGGAAAATGCAAGTTTTCCCTAACCAATCCGGAGAGCTTCCTTTCTCGTCGCAACGAGCGACACATACCTCTCCTACACCTAAGGCCAACCTCTCAGCCACGAGGAGCCTATAACCACCTAAGGCCAACCTCTCAGCCATGGGGAGCCTATGACCTCGAGTTAATTCTGAAAGGCGGTCGAGCTTCAAATACAGTTCATATACGATCTTCGGACGAGCAACACCACAGGTCTCATCCGAACCTTACAACTTCGCGTTGAGTCTGGAAGTCTAGCTTACAAAAGGTCCATACAAGATCTTGAACCCGTGACACTTTCAGTCAATTATACCGAGAGTCAAATCGCCTTGCACACGGCAAGGCGAATACAATACGGATCACTCGGATCCGCGCGCGTCTAAGGCAGGACCTGTCGGAATAGCCTTACTGACGAGTCCTCCGACAGGTTCGGGACGAAACGCGATTCCTTTCCTGTTCCAATCCAGTCTTCCGTATCCGTTGAAATAGTTGCCCAAGATTAAGTTGGCGGGCAACAAACGCGAAAGTACGTCGCGAACAAAGTTCATTATACATGAACATTATTGACTCGATACGAACACCATAAATTAAATGGTCAAAATCATAATGTACGATATATGGTCAGATTGCGAATTTTTATGCGGAATATAAATAGTTGGCATTGATTTTAAGATACACGAGGTACATTAACATAAGATAACAGCATCTTTAAGTTAGTTGAATTCTATCAGTTTATCGTTTCCATAATTTTATTTTTTTTTTTAATTGTTTTATCATTTTATCATCCTTTTAAGTTTTCTCTACTTTATATATCATGGACTTAGTTAATTTGATAAATGATTGGTTCATATGTAGAATATTGGCAACGAGTATAAATGTTTGCTACTGTGATATTTACTTTGATCTCTCTTGTCAGCAACAGTACTAACAATATTTAGCAATACCAATATGTTTGCAAAATTTATTTTTAATCTTTCGTATTCGCAAAAATTGAAGGAAACAATTTGTTTTTCTGAGAGCTTAGTATTATTTCGAAGTTACCCAGACAGTTGTTAGTAAATCTCCGTGCAGAATGTGTATCATGGGATTTCCTTGATAAACATAGCTATGGGTAAAAAGACTATTGCAGAACTTTTTGTCAAAAATTTTCAAACTTCCTCTAACAACAAAAATCCCATTGGACATACAGAGGTGACATCCATACATGTGACAACTAGTCGTCCGAATGTCCCAGTTTACATCGTTCAAACAATGAACCGAGAACGTAGACCTCTAAAAGTTCAATATTTGGAGAAAAATAATATTCCATTTGTACCGACAAGAGAATAACCTCAACTGGAAGCGTTCAACCCTTTAGACAACTGGTGTACAAGCTAGTTCGAAGTCAACGAAAAACGAGATGATAGCAAAAGTACTAAACACCTAATTTCAAAAGCTTGTCAAATATTTTTAAATTATAGTAACAAAAGAAGAAGTAGAATCAATATTAGACATCTGCAGAACCAATAAGGAAGATAGCGAAAATTTTACATTTGTTGTTATGAAAAATGAGTATATTTCATTTTTGGAATTTATTATAGCCTTCTACTTGTAAATATAATTTAGCGAGCAATAGTAAAAATTTTCTGTAGGTCACCCAGGATGGTATCTTTCACAATATACAGGACAAGCCATGGGAACAATTAAACATCGCTGTTATTAATGATTTTATGGGAAAAGTCCTCAGGACAAAGTTGCATTATTTCAAGGGGCACTTCGGTGGCCTTGAAATTTCTGAAAGAAGTGACCTTGACTAAAAAACCTTATTGCTACCTATTAAAATAGTATAACTTTGCCCTTAGGACTTTTTCCAATAAAATCATGAATAACAGAGATGGGGTATTCCCATTTAAATGGTCCTCCCCGTATATTAAAGTTGAAGTGATGGGAGGTAGGTCTTCCACATAGCATTTTAACCCTAAACTGATATGTTAGTTTCAGAGAAATAGTACACTATAATATAGGGCTACTTCGTTGTCAAAATGATAGAACGATATTAGTTACATTCTGTTCGATAGGAATTAAGACATCAGGTTAAGATCGTTGAATACTGTTAAGTTTGAGAAGGCACATCCCACTCAAGTTGTGTGCTATACTAACTGGTTAGGGTAATGGAATAAGAATTTTGGTTTTTGGCCTCCATGTTAGATGCGCCTTGCACACGCAATGGTAATATCTCATGGGTTTACTAACATCTCCGTTACATCTGCATACTTCATGACCTTGCTAATTGCTCGGATGTAGTTATGTGTAAGGTACGCGGAGAATTTTCATGCATGTCACCGCAGGGAGCAATTCTGTACTCGACAGTGTCATTGCTTTGGTCATTTTGTTCTAGCCAATCGAACACATGCGTAGTCGTGAACGACGAAGTATGCATTAATCAGTTATACCCACTGTTGCGACCTAACTCGGCTAGTCGAGAGTCTAACCAGCACTGGTACCTCCGGTCCGTTCACGCAAGCTCAAATAGTCATTAACCAAGGTTCCCTAGCATCTGTATAACCCGCGTAAATGAATCTCACATTTAGTATTAAACAATTAATGTGCTGGAATCCCAGAACATGGTTACTAATTTCTCAAGGAGACTTCTGTACCAAATTGACACCAATCGCACAAGTTGAGTAATTACAAGGAATTCTTATTATTTTTGTAGGAAGTACTAATGTTTAAAATCACATGTATTTAGCAGTCCTGAACAGAACAATATTCATTATGTATTTAAAAAATATATTTTTCGTACTGTGGCCCTAATAATTTAATAACTATGTCTATAGTATATTACCTACTATAACCTCCTTTCAAAGAAAGAAATAGCTCTTGTGAATTGCAGTGTTCAAACGTGTCCGAACTGCAAAAATTTTCAAATTTAATCTTGTCAAAAGTGATAATTTATTTAGTATTATTTTTATTATAATAAATTCGTTCTTATCGTTTATATTCAATATTTTAATATATTTTTTACCGAACGAGTTTATTTTGCTTATTTAAAGTAACGAATTTCGTTTATTGATTGAGTCGAAAACAAGAAATAGAGCTGTAAAAACAAATAGACGATAAGGATTTAAATTATGCACTTATGACAAAAAATAATAAGTGCAATTTATAATAGTATAAAGAGATTAAAATAATTTAAGAATGTCTGTATATATATTCATTTCAATAGACATCAATTTTTACTGATAGAAATTTTTTATTTATTTTTCTGTACCTTGAAATTGATGTACAAACATTTTATTTTGCACAATGATTTACAGTCTAGATATAAGTAATTTTATCTTTTGCTAATCAATTGACTTAAAAATTGTAACTTCGACAGATTAGGCAATATTATAAAAAAATGTGTCCAATCCTCAAGAAATATATGAGTAACTGACAAATCCTTGGTTTTATTTTATGTATTTCGTCGTAATATATCTTCTTGCATTTAGAGAATATTTGACGGTTTAATTGCAAAATGATACAACTGAAATGTCAACGTTGTTTTTCGACGTCACAGTCATTCGTCCTGGCCAATCATAATTGGCAATCTTTCACGGTTTACGACTTAATTAAAAATGTAAATGATGCACTTGCAGAATAGATTATTTTGACGATTGCGATCGGAACGGTACAAATTAATTAGAGTCCACCAATTCCTGTGCAACAGGCAAATCACTTTATGAATTACTATGGGACAATTAATACAATTACAATGTCATTAACTAAGTTCAAAACGTGACTCGTTTATTAATTACTATTAATCTGGTACTGCGCCGTGATTCACAATCTCTTACAAAAGAATATAATATGTAAATGAAATTTCTGCAAAGCTAATTAATTTTCCGATTTCCTGTATGCGAAGAGCCTTTTAACAAATAAGTATTTTTTAAATATTTAACTTATTCTTTATTTTGTATTACATTAGTTCTCAAAGAAATTTGCTTCGTCAAAATGACCATCTTTTTGATAACGTTTTAAGCTATTTTTGGAATTCTATTTACTAATTTTATAAAAAAACATGGTCCTACGTACTAGAAAAATTATATCAGCTTGAAAAAAAAAAATAATAAAATAGTAGTCTTATATTTAAAATGAAATGAAATTTATTTGAGATAGAAAGGACTTGTTTAACTAAAAATTATAACCGCTGCCAATCATTTGAATGGTAGAGTATTTTCATAAAATCGTGCCTTTTTAGTTACAGTGGGTCCAAAAAGTATTTCAACACTAAATACCCGATCCTCGGAAAATTGTGATAATTTCGTAAAAAATGATCGTATAATAATAAGTTTGGTCTTATTTTAAAACTAGAACCTTCTAATTTCATAATCCATCGTTAATTTTATTCTAAGATTTTTTCCTGATGTGATTTTTTCCTGTGAAAACGTTGAAAAATTTTTTCCCTGACTGAAACCATTAGAAATTTACGGACTCAAGCTTCCTCTTCACAACGATATTTTAAAAATTGATGTACGAGTTTTGTTAGCCGTTTTGTCGAGCTTTCAGTGAGAGGTGTGCCGCCAGCTTTATAGTAGTACAGTCTTCTTTCGATATAAGACGACGGCTCGGCACGGCTTCCGACGTATTGTGGATGAGGGTTGAGTGGATAGAGAGTTTATGGGTTCCGTAAAGATGTCCGGAAGACCATAAAGCGATCGGCCGTGCAGCGATATCTTCCGTTGGAAAAGGATAGAATATGACATATACTCTCGTTATGGCACTAAGCGGTGTCGAGCGGACAACTTCAAAAGAAGAAAAGGGGATAGAATACTTAAAAAAAAAAAAGAATACTTTATAAGTTACATCATGAGGGTTTGACCCGACCGAATTTGTTCGTCATTTTTGCTCCATGAAACAGTGGAAAAAATCGTACATCAATTATTAAGGAGTCGTTGAAAAGATGAGGCTTCAATTGTCATATCTATGGCAATTACATTTACGATACAAATTTTTGAAAGTTCTCGGAGACGTGAATTTACAGCATTTTTTAAAGGAAGCACGGGTCTCCAGTTTTCCACCTATTGCATCATGCGAGAATATCTTGGAGGAAAATGAACACTGCTTTGAAAAAATACAGGCTTCAAGCTTTAAAATGAGTCAAGGCTTATGGTTGTTCTATTTCTTTTTACGAAATTATAATAATTCATATGTCAACAATTTTTCCAAAACCGGAAAAGCAGTGTCCAACTACATTTTGGACCCACCGTATGTCATTATTGCAGCAAACGACCAATATGTTTTTAAAATATGTTCTTATAAAAGCATTTGTTTATAATCCTATTAAAGCATGTTCAAATTAGAAAAACGAGTAATACTAATTGAGTAAAATATTTATTAACATTAATTAAAGTGGTAGTTCGAAGTTTTTCATTTTCTGAAACGCACACGTTGTCGTCGTCAGCTGATTAATCGAAAAGAACGATGTATGACGTTGATAAGTTACGAGCAGTCGACTAAAGCGATCGAATTTATATAATAAATGAAGGGTGACGAAAACTTCGGGAAGAAGCGTTTTGGTAAGAATGGAACGGTTTGAGGTCGCCGATGATGGTAGCGTAATCCATAGTACCAATTGAAGCTTCTTTCGTAGATGAAGAAACAAAAAGGTAAATGGAAAGGGAACGAGAGATCCATAGAGCAGATAGTGGGATCTCCTAAGGTAAAGAAAAAGTAGCCGAAAAGTGTCTTCATTCTTTAACGTCCGACACGGATTACAGTGATTGATATAACGAAATTCACTGGATTTGTTATACTGTTCCATTTTCAACAGCTGACGAGTGGCGGTATCGATAATTTGAAAGTTGTGAAATTTATTGGTTTGCAACGAGAAAATAAAAATGTATTTAATTTGCGAAAACATTTTATATTCAACTTAACAATAAGTCATATACTTAATTCTCTTCTGTCCATCATTTTCGAAACTGAATTTGTACTTCAGAGTAACATTTTTTAAACAATGTAATTTTGTTGTACAAAATTTCGTATAACTTTCACTATTTTAAAGCTGCACTCTGGATCAAATATGTGAGGTACTCCTGTTATACTTTGTTCTGATGTACTACACTATAATGCATACATCGCAATAAAAAGATATAGACACTTTTTTCTAATACCAGGTAATAAAATTTACAGTTTACTTTGCTATATAAAACTAATTATTTGTTTTACTATTTGACACATATCTACAAAACACAGTTTTTAAATTTTCGATACAGAACCACATGGAAGAGTTGTAAAAAAGTCTTTTGCACAGCTCAGTGCAAAGTTTCCCAAAATTTTTTCACGTCATCTAGAGTAAACTAATTGTTCTAACTTTTCAAGAAAGTCTCCCGATTCACTTTTCAAAACGGTATTCTTAAGATTTTTTCAAAACGTGCATTTTAGACGTTTTATAATCTTACATTGCAAGGTAAATATTACTTTCATATAGAGATGTGCATCCTTGTATTATCTTTCATTGAAAATTAATTTTTACATAGAAAGCTTGTTTTTTGAACGATTTTATAAAATGTTCTTCTTGTTCTTCTCCATCGTGTTCCCACAGTTTCTATACAGTCGCGTAACGTTTTGTACAAAAATGGGAAATATATAATACCGAAAGATTTCGTTTCGCACTTAGCTGTTAAAAATGTATCGATAATCCTGTAACGAAAAATCAGAGGACTTTACAGTAGAAGGTTTAACCCAAGGTTTACCTGTAGGAATAACAAATTGCGCATCCAGTTCCCGTGAACCCTTGGCCGATGCTTGTTTTCGATCACGTCCGCTACACTGTCGCTATCTAGTCTTTTCGCTTTGACATCGATTTTGTATCGGACAGGTAATTACGGGTTTCCAGTTATCTATGCGAATCCACTGACAAGACGAGCTCCGAATTATTACCGTGAACTTCGTTCCGGGTATAATCTTTTTTTCCACTGATTATGTTTTCTAGTTTAGTTTATACCGTGAGTTCTCTTCTCATTTGAAAGTTATCTGAGGCAATTATCAGAGGACACGCAATTTTATGATTGTGAGAGATTAAAATCCAAAAATATTGTACCTCCTTAAACGAAAATAACATACAACATTGAACAAAATGGTGGTATATAGTTGGCGAAGATATATGGTGGTTAAATGGTGGTTTAAACACGCATAACTTTTAAGCCAGTGAATTCCTCGCCAAAACTTTGGTTTTTGACATTTTTTCGTCAAGATGTACAATTGTACAGGTTTATGCATATACGTATAATAAAAATTTAAAAATGTATGGGTTGCCTAGGTGAAATTTAACCTGTATCTCATTAATACAAATGAAAATTTAAAATAGCAATTCTGACATGCTAATGCTAAGTGGACCCCATATCAGAGTAGACTAACTTTCACGTTTAGGTACCACGTAATCATTCAATTACATAACGACGAGCATAAATCCATTACACAGTTTTAAGACTCTTCTGTCCTTGACCTTGAATGACCTTGGACTAATTATAGTCACTGAATTCCTAATGAAAGGGACTATCATTGTAGGTGTTTAAAAAAGGGTGGTTCCATTTAAAAAAAGTCAAGGTGACCTTGATATCTCCAAAAAAATGACATAAAAACAAAATTTTTTTTTGCATCGTGTCAGCCCCATTGTACCATTCAACTTTGTCCTTACCATATTTTACGTATCTTTAGAAACAACAAAGATATTTGAGGTGCTAACGTTTGGTGACTCACCCTGTATATACTATAATTGAACATTAATGAATAATATTGAACATTATTCCATGAATGGAGGATGAAAGAAGCAAACGAATACTAAGGTATATTTTTACTTAGTTTAGGTTCTCCCCTTAACCCCCTCCCCTGTACTATCGAGTCAGACTCGTAATTCAGATTTTGAATTCCAGTCTTCGAACGCCTATAACGGAATTAATTTTATGAATTCGAACAAATCGTTTTGTAAACATGTTCAACGGCACTTACACTTTTAAAAAATGCAAGAAAATTGATTTCTTAAAAGTTCGATATCAGGATATCCTCTTAACCCCTTGTCTTATGATTACATGTACTACGGATCTTTATGCAAAATTAAAGTTTTGTACCTAAATTACAACAGATAAGTGTCCAATAGAAATTTATTTCCATTATTAACCGTTTGCACTCGAAGCCATTTTAACTCCGAAACGAAACATTTACATTGAAAATTGAAGAAAATGGTGCGATTTACTCGCACAGTATTGAAATGTTTAATAATTTAAACATTTAATTTGTTTACAAATTTAATAATAATAATAATTTAATAATTTAATAATAATTAATAAATTTAATAATGTAAAAAATATTTTGAATAATGAGACAGCAATTTTTAGTGGCGCCTTGTAGCCGCCATTCGAGTGCTAAGGGTTAATCCATAGCCCTACATATCTTTTGAGGTGTCATCCGCCACCCGAATTGTTAAAGCGAAGCTATTAAGAACCACAAATTTCATTCCGAGATACAAAAATTGCAGATGTAATTGAATCTTTATTTACTTTGATTTCTCTTATTGGTTTGTTTTATTGTAATGTAAATTAAGATAATATTACTGTAGTCATGTAGTAGACTAGTTGTTCTAACTGCTAAAAAAAAATCCAAGCCGTATGATTTAATATTAAACAATTTATCGCCTGTTTAAAAGTGTCCGAATACTATTGCGAGTGACTGTATATCACATTTCAAAACGCTTAACCTATAACAACCTAACCATTTACAATCATATTCAGTATAAATATTGACGACTCTAAATCGGAATACAGTATTCACTCCGTAACTGTCATGAAGGCCTCTACCGTAACTGTCAAAATTTTATTCCCACCACGGTGGTAGGGGGGGGGGTCCTCGTTGGAACCAGTCAAGCGTTAAACACACTCGATGACGAAGCTAGCAGGGGAAAGAGTATCCGTGAGGCTAGCACTGATGCAAGCGAAGCAAAAGATTGCAACTTTCCTAAATTTTTATTTCTTTTATGAAACTTTTACCATCGTAATCGTTTCGTTTTTCTAATTAAAGTGACACTATAAACGCGACATAAGTTACGATCGAGGCAAAAGAGACACAGAGTCGAAACGTCGAACCTCAGTTCCTCTTCTTTTTTCAATCGCTATCCTTCTCTACGTTCGGCAGGCTACAAAAAAATGTAGCATCTCTACTAGAACTGTCGCTCGGCAGGTCCGACGATATTACCGTTACGGTGAGACTACTGTGCCCAGTGTCGTCAGATTAGGACTTGTCTCCCACTCTATCCTTCTCCTTCTATTTCGCCACGCTACCGCCACGGCACGGTCACGTGACGCGTATCGTCTCTGTCGTGCACGTGTCACACTGTTACGTGACTAATCCGGTACTGGCAGAGAGTGAGGGTAACTGTATTCTCCTCAATTCGAGTAAATTTCTCTGGTCTCGTGACATCAACGGTACCGCTCTGAAGGGTTCGAGAGTGAAACGTTCCGTGCGTCATTAAAATCGGAAGTCGCAAGTCGAACAAAGAACTCGTTACAGAACCGGGTACAATCTAGTGGATAAAAATGATAGCACTCGTCCAATTCACGGAAGGGATAGGTAACAGATCCGGGATTGGTGGAACAGGGATCAGGCCCCGTCGGTGCTGCAGCAAATCGTGAGAAAGGGGTGAGTTTATTTTCACGAGGCCTGCAATATAACTTCGAGACTGGCGGTGTATCTCGAGCATTAAGGAAGCATTCGCCGTAGAAGTTTATCGCGTCCTGGGTTCGATTTTTCGGTCTCTTCAAGCATGTCGGTTCGACGCAGTTCTAGATTGCGAGCGGCTCGTGAACGGAATAAGAAGTAGACACGATATTTCTTCTGTTTAGCCAGTTTTTTACCCGTGGAAACTTACTCTCGATTCACGTCCACTACAATAAAAGTTCGTCGCCGGACACCGACGAAATTGAGGTTAACGTTTCCGTCTGAAAAGACGCTTTTGTCTGCTCGATGAACATTTATAGAAAGTGAAAACCATAAATGCGAATGACGGGACAACGAGGGAGGAGGGAAGTGGAAATATCTTTCTTTAACCTCGTTCTTTTCAAGTTTTCTCCAGTTGCTTTCAAAGGTTGGGTTGTGCGTGAAATAATAAACGCAGTCAGATAAATGAAACGACGTTTATAACCGGTCAGGTGCTGTTCTCTCCTTTCTGACCATTCATAAGATTCACCGAACAATATTTTTTCCTGTTAGATCGAGAATTACAAAAATCGCTATATATTGTATTTCTATTTATTGCCAGCGTTAGCTACTTATTTATTACGACATTAGTAACAGTAGATAACTAACAGTACCTAACAAATAGAATTAGGAAATACTTCCCTAATTTTTATTTTTTAGTTTGCTCAATTTTTATTTTTCATAAAACGCTGACAATATTGAAATTCAATATTTACATTTGCAGACAGATTACTTATATTTAATTTAATAATAAACTCTGTGCTTTTTCATACATTCCATTTCCTCGTCCATTGCTCTCTTCCAGTTTGACCATTGATCTAAATTTCTTGCCTCTTCTACATTCTTTGGTATTTCTATATCTGTTACAGACATTGCTGAATTTTTACTCCTAATTCTTAATGACTTTACATTTTCTCCTTTGGCTCTCTGCTCTTGTTTTTCTCTCTCCAGACCCCTAGTTGATCCCTTAGGTCTTTCTCTGTTTCGTGACATTTCATCCCTTATTTCTTCTATTCTTTCGTTATTTTCATCGCTGCCTTCTTCAATTCCTGTTCCATTCGCATCATTTAGATTTTCTAATTCTCTTGCATTGTTTTCTTCTCTTGTGTCATTACTTGTGTCATTCTCTTGTGTTTTACGCGGTCGCGCACTTAATGTGAACTTATGTATTTTAGCGGTGAACAATAAATGTGGCTGGAATAACCTGTGGGTTGAATTAAACTTTAAGAAACTAATTCTCGGTCGCACGTGGTTGCGCTACAGCGGAAGACGGAACGAGAGCGAGACGAACGCGTAACGAACCGACGTTCGTCTTGCCTAGTCAGGGGGGAGGGGACCACCGGCCTAATTATTTGGCACGCGTATGTGCTCTCGCACGGTAATCGCGAATTACGACGTCGCGGACGCGGCCGAGTCGACAAATCGCGTCATCACGTTCGCGACGGCTGATCCGCGAAATCGGCGCGATATTCAAATCTGAACACTATCAATTTTCACCTTAAAAGTCTGTAAACTTCTCAACCGACAGTAAATTTGAATTTAAATCTGGAACGCGTAATACACTAGATAATCTTTACATTTGTTTGGTCTATCACTACCGTCTCCTATCCGTCTTGAAACTATTTTTCTCTCCCCTTTGTCTGCTATAATTATTTGCCTATTGTCACATTCTAATTTGTCAAACATACTGGCCTCGTTCAGCATATGGCTTGTCAAGCCAGAGTCCAAGAGCCATTCAACATGTGTCTTGCTACAGTCTATATCTCTTTTCTTATCGCTACACTTTTTATTATTTAGATCCACGTACTCACTCTCGTATACACTCTTTCGCTCACACTCTCTTATACTCATCATAGTTTCATTTGTTCTTGTCGCTGTCTCTCTTCTAGTATAGTCTCACCCTCCTTTAGTGTTCCCATGGTGATTTCCTCTATATTCTCTTCATCTTCCTTGTATATTTGGTTTCGGTTTTCTACACTCCGCAGCAATATGTCCCATTTCATTGCAGTTAAAGCATTTTTGCCGTGCTTGACACTGATCTGCGAAGTGGCCTCGTTTTCCACAGTTAAAACATTTAATGTCACCTTTTATGTTCTCTCGTACTCTTCGGACACTCTCTTTGTCCCAGACAGTCCTTTCACCTCTCTTCCTTTCTCTGCGTATTTCCTCTTGTTTGAGAGCATGTCTTATATCATTTATCGATACATTTGATTGACTTTCCAAAATTCGGATGTTCGATTCAAATTCAGCTCTCAGACCCTTTAACAAAAACATTTTTAACTCATAATCCTCTATATCCTTACCCAATTGCCTGCATTTATTTCTCATTCCCTCCGCTCGATTTATGTAGTCGTCCATGTGTTCCCCTCTTTTCATTTTTAAGTTAGTCAATTCGCTTAGAGATTTCGTCTTTAATTGTTCCGTCTCAGCCGTCATATTGAATTTTACCAAATTCCACAAATTCTCAACGTTTCTTTCATGGTTATATTTCTTCAACTGAGCCTCACTCATGGTGTTCAACATAATTATACCACTCGTTCCATATGCGGAATTTCTCGTGATAATTGGCATCCTCCGGTTCCGGGTTTTCCGGTGCCTTTACACCCATTGTCTTCTTCCAGAGTTTCTTTGACCTTAATATTCCCTCGATCTTTTCCCGCCACACACACACGCGCGCACACGCGCACACGCGCACACGCACGCACGCACACACACACACACAATTATGATACGTTTTTCTGTGATTGGTTTTATGAATTGGGACTAAAATAGTAGTATCGTACATCATTAACTGAAGTTCCGATTCTAATAGGGCATCCTTATTTCAGTTGGTAATTAAGATATGTCTTTGGTGGGGTGAACGAACAACTTCTAAAACCCAGATTAATTCGAAACGTCCAAACTCTGGTGGAGAATGGACAGGGAAGGCGGCGGCGTTATTTTCCAGGACGAAGGTGGAGATTGCGTTTAATGTATTCCCCAGGGTATACAAGTTCTTCGTCCTCGCAGCCGCAGCCATCGTCGAGGACAAAGTTGTCGTCCCACCATGGCAGCGGGCCGTTGCACCGTAACAATCGCTATTGCCATGTTAATGACTGCAAGCTTACGGTGCCGGCTTCACATTGCCTCGTTCAGCTTCTTCATCGCTGGCTGCGTAGAAGTTTACCACGTTATCCGCACTTTTTCTGAATACCTGAGGGAGCTAGAGGTGGAGTTAGACTAGTTTGAATGCAAATTTCGATGAAGAAAGATGGCACTTTTGAAGCTGACCGGAAATTTTTGTCTCGCAATCGCGCCGGATATTTCGTTCTAGGTCGCCACGAATATTGACCCTATAAGTGTCCGTACAATTAGAGAAAAGTAGTTCGATATGGAATACCATTTTGATTTTCTAATGTCAATTCTTTCAAAATCAGTCAAAAGAAGTAAGAATTTTTGTGGTTCCAGTTTTTATCATTCTACTACGTGAATAACTTTTAATATAGATTCGCTGTAAAACAAGACATATTTTCATAGAAAACACACAAAAACAATTCTAGTCTTTTCATCGACTAAGATTTCGGTTATGAAGTCATGATTTCCAGTCATGGAAATCCATATCTTGGTTTAAAGCAATAATAAATAAATAAATAAATATATAGTTTTCTCGAATCAGTTTTCAGCATCAGCCATATTTTCTTCGCCCTCTACTATTCATTTTGGGCGTCATTTTCTCATGCTAGAAGGCAACCTGATACCTAATAAAATAACCTACAAGAGAAAAATTTTAATTCAAATATTTCTTAATTCAACCACCACTGAGTGTCCATATTTGAAATCTCACGAAGTTAAAAACGCGATGTCCTGAGAAAAATATTCTTTCCTTTAAAAAAGGAAAACTACCAGAAAACCGTCGCTTAAAGATACTTATATTCATATACCAGCAATAAACAGAAAAAAGTAATTACAGTAAGCACGGTAAAATAGTATTAAATTCGAGAAATACGTCAAAATATACTTTTAACGGCTTCGGGGAAGTGGCAAAATGAAACGTTGCTGTCACGTCACTAATGTTGGTTTGACTTAAGCATTTCAATATATATGAAATAGTCTGTAGTCGATTGACAAACGTTCATTTGTATGATTCTTACAAATAGCAATATTCCAGATTGGTTGTACTACTCCATGTTCGGTCACTTGTTTCTATTAGTACGATGTCTCGTTAGTACTCTGCTGTCCGATATTCAATAAACTAATATTGAACTGAACAATGATGGTGAGATTATCTATCTTCCACGAATTTCGAAACACGCAGGAATTATCGGCAATTAAACAGCTGACAAACCTGCCACTAAAACTAACCTTGAGTGAAGAACAGTTTAGGATAAACGTGCAAAATGCCAAGACAGTAAGACAATGATTTGATTCCTCTAAATTCACAAGGATCAACAGTGATCAAGTAAAATTACGTAACGTTACGAAAATCAATTATCAGGAGGAACCTAAACTCACAATTTTGGATTAGGAGAGCCTTTGTTTCTTGTGGTGTAACGCTAACGATTGAACACATAGTGACACACATACTTAACCATACACGCTTTAAATCAGAATAACTTTTTTGTAATTGCACTTCAAGTTTTTTGCAAAGTTAGAAGGATTCGTTTAAAAGTTTAAGACATGTCTATCTGAATCTGTAGCTAACATTTAAAAAATATGTTTTGTAGATTCATATAAACTATGTATTGGGTTGGTGCGAAAATAATTGCGAATTTCAGCAGTTTAAGTTTTATCAATTGCAAGAGTCTGGTGCCAAGCAGAAATTTCGTTCCTTTTTTGATAACTTCAGAAAGCTGATAACAATATTTGAAAAGTGAAATGAAAATTAAATTCATTCAATCTTTGTATTCTTTCGAGTTGCACCTACCCACCTTTCCCATAAACGCATAAAATCCGCTGTCTACTTCGTGACTATTTGGCGACTAGTGTAGGAACTGTAAATAGTGTAGGGGATTTCTTTTACATACATGTAAGTACTTCGTACACACACAGTTAATAATTATAATTACAGTAGATTTAAAAATAAATTGTTCATTTACGTTTTTATTCTGTATTTTATTAAAAACATATAAATATCATAATAAAAAGTTCACCTTTTACAAACACAAATTTATTTTATCACAATACCTTTTCAACCTTTTTTTTTTTTAATTAACAAAGAACAAAATTTATTTCGAGGAGCACAAACTATATCACTTACCGTTCACATTAATCACCATATTTTTTTCAAACCTATAGACATAATTCGATTTTTCGTTCCCGTATCATTTCTGTGGCAGAAATAAAATACAAGTTCTACATTTTTGTGGATCTCGGTGATAAATTCGAATGAAAAAAATTAATTTATACAATTATAAATGCTCTTGTTTTAGCAATAATTGTCAATTAAAGTTTTATTATTTTTAAGGATGTGTTCTTTTTTTAAAACTCGAATAATGTCCCAATAAACAATCTGCTCTTGATTTGCTATGAATTTGCCACGAAAATTTGTCTACAAATTGCGATCCATCTGGTTCGGCATGTGGTTCGAATTTGAGTGCAAAGTTTCAGGCGGAATTCGATGGCAAATCCAAGGCAAAGCGAGGGCGGACTAGTGTAGAGGGCAGGTCGGTCGCACAAAGAGCGAACCTAACCTTGCTCTTAGAGTAAACATAGGGTAAAATCTAAATAAACCTTGTTGTAGGAGGTAACTAAACTATTGAAAATACACGAAACATAAAATTATACAATTTAGAAGTTTAAATAAAATTCCGTTCCCCCTTCTACAGCAAGGTTTAAGTCCGCTCTTAATATGCCCGACCTGCCCTCTACACGAGGGCCCTCTGTCCTCATTTTGCCTTCAATTTGGCCTCGAATGCAAACTTTGACCTCAAACTGCGGCGGTCATCCGTATCGGTATAGCACCCCATTTGTCAACAAGTTTTGGTCGGCAAATCCCCAGCAAATAGGGACCAAATTCTGCTCCAAGCATGGTCTTGGCACCAAAATGACCGCCTTTTGCTCGCAAAGTACAATTACAAACATTGATTAAAATTTGCTCGAAGCGAATTTGGTTGACTGGGGTGTATACAGAGAAAAGAAGTTTACTTTTACTGTGCTATTATTAAATCAGATTATCGAAAAATATCTCGAAGAGGAAATAAAGCAGAATATTAACTCCAAATTCAAGAACAAAGATCGCAATTATTTTTGCACCAACCCAATACGCATGCTGTAAATTTCATAGAAATTGTTTAATGTTGCAATTGGTTACAAACGATTAAAACTGGTGAAAATCACAATTTTTCATGATTTTTAATCGTCTATAAACCATACACCAATGTGTCTAATAAATGAAACATACTTTCGTGTACTGTAGAAATAGAAATTGTTTAATTATAACTCTTGCGAATTGAATTGAGTCTAAATTACACTTAAACTCTCATAGAATATATTCAAATGTTTCTAATGATTTACTGTCAAATCCGCCTCGACCCAAACACTAACATGAGTATTTTCACTTGCTATAATCGGTGTTTTAGAACAATAAACAGTATTCGAAATATATTGTGTAGCTGGGAGAAAGGGATTGAGTTTAGCATGCAATATAATTTAGTACCTACGACATACTAGACTATGTAACTACTTTTCTCTATGCAGTAGTACTTGGGATATGCTCTTCGATTATCATCTTCACATTTTAATTCATTTCAAGAGAGCGGCGCAAGCTTTGACTAGATAGGTATGCGATCCCATCGAGACACCCCGTCGCAACAAGTTGCAGACAGGTCAGTTTCCGTGGTTTTAGGATTAAGTCTCACCAGTACCTTTTACTCATTAGTAGACTGCGGAGATCTTTCTACAAATTCTAGTGTCTAAGGGCATTCCCTCTGGCAACGTCGTTTGAAGGTAAATTCTTTATATGTTCTTGCACTTTTATGTTCTTAAAATACAACTTGTGTTCAAAAATTTCGTGGGCAGCGCGTATGAAACGTAAAAGATGGTACTTCAGGAACTGAGGGGGGTCTGGACAGGGGATTATCTATGTATAAACTATGGATCCACCCAATGTTGTCAGTGCTAAAAATGATAATAAACTAAGCAATAATGCCACCAATGCAAAAAATTCGTGAAGTTTGGTAAAAAAAATGGCATTCAAAACCCTTGGCCCCTTGAATGTTTTTTGAAGAATTTCGAAATATACTATTTCACTGTTTCCAACTCGTTCGAAAGATTAAGAAAAAACAAAGTATGTCTACGCAGTTCATGTATCTTGATTTCGTATAAAAACAGACACAGTCTACTAATCACAGCTGCCCATGTTTCGTGGATCAACAATCGAATAGCAAACAGAGTCGAGCCCGGTTGATGACATGAACGCAGGAGAACACGGAAGACACAACGAACCGAGTGGTAGGTAATTAAAGATGATAATACCAAGATGCGTGAAACTGAAAGAAGAAGAAAGCAGAACAGGCAGGGTGAAAGAGGGGAGACTTTGAGAGCAACAGTACTGCCGGAAGTTCCGTAGATACGGCACTGCCGGAAATATCGTCAGAATATGCTAAAAGCCGACCAGGCCACCCTCGCGGTCTTAGCATAACAACGGGCTGCCATGCGGCGCAAAACTTCTGAATATGCAAAGGATACCCAGGGCCTGGAATTAAAACAAGAGCTACCTCGGTTCTCGTTTGTTCTATTTCTCCCCGTCTACTGAACACGCCGTCTAGCGTAACGTCGAAACATATCGACGGAATACCTCTTTGGTGCTACTTGCCACCTTGCTCAATTGCAATTTTCAGGGCGCGACCGAGTGCCTACTAGAGTTCAAGCTACTTCGAATCTGTTCGCCTCGATTGGACACACAATATGTTGTTTTTATTAAAGGAACGGTGAGAGTAAAGAAAGGACACTTCACAAAACAGTCGAGGATTCCGAATAGACAAGAAACAAGACTTTATTAATTATATCCGGACCGAAATTACAACCGTCGATGTCAGCGTGTCGCGTATACTTGAGCACTAAAAATCTCGACACACCGAAAACACTTCTACAGTCCGAATGTTTGAATCCTAACTTTCTGCTGCGGGGTCAGCTCTATTTAAACTAAAATTGACTGGGCGGAGGTATCCGCTAACGGGGGAAAAATCATCCCTATTCGCTAGACGACTTGGGGGAGGAGGGTCTTCTTGATCCGTGGAGGAGAAAGTCACTCCCTCAAGTCGTTTTAGTGCACTTCTAAAAAGTATGACCCCCGGAGCAGCGCGTTTACGGTACCCTAAAATGGGCCTCTTAATTTATGGCCCCCTCGACTGGCGCAGGCCAAGGGTAGTGCCAATTGCACGGATGGCCTGCACATGTATTAGGACCCACTCTGTCCGTTCGGGGCCTTCGTTTACCATTTTATGGCCTCCTTTTCCGTAGTCATTTAGAAAACGGCGGAAAAAAGGGAAGGCCTGTTCGGAAAAATATGCTAGATAGTCGAGGGGCCATCTGTGCCGCTTGTAAATGCACGTGCATTTCTCACACAATAACCCTTAATCGAATATTAAGGGAGCCGGCAGGGATTTGGCCTTGACTGTCACGCCAATCCTCGAACGGTCCTCGAACTGATTGTGGAATGGTTAAAATTTTCTCTGTGGAACTACGTCGCATCTACAACGTATCGGTAAAAAAGAATATATGAAATGCCGACTTGAGTAGTAGCGGAAGAGAGAAACGAAAATTGAAAGGGGTACTATTCCCTTATACTACGTTATTTGAGAAATAATACAATAGAAATAAATGTTAAGTACAGAAATCATTTTCTAAATTGATCTTTCATATCAACAATATTATAGAGTCGTTATGAAGTATGTTATGGAGTTATGGAATATGTTAACGGAAATGCATAATTCACCAACTTCAGGAAAATCATTTGCAACATATTGTAATTTTGTATCAAACGTATTAGATCACTAAATTACAAAACTTAAAAGTATGAAACATTGTGGATGCAGATCGTATTCAGAGCTCGTTATCGTACATTTTCAAATCGTGACGTATTTTTAATTATAATGAGCTACAAATAAATGGAAATGGAGGGGACAACATTTTCTTCTCGACCGAATTCTCCCAACAAACAGCGGTTCCTGATGACAGGCTTATTGTTTATGGATTTATGCTGTTGTTCTTGGATAAATACCTTTAAAAAAGACGGGGTGAGGCAGCACACCGTCTGCGCGAAACGGTTCTGGGAAACACGGTGGATTACATGGCTAAGTTTTTGCGGAGAAAACTGTTGAAAGAAATACAGAGTCCAAATCGACGGTCAACTTTGTATTTGCTGGTACAATGAATGTGCAAGACTGTCTGACTGTCCGACTGTCTTTGTGAAGCATGTTGCTGCAATATTACATGGAATTATGGCACGTTCATTTTTACGAGATAATATAGGCTTGAGCTGTTACATTCGGGCACAAGATTTATGGTAATTTTAGAAGTTTCAGACTTTATCGCGCTATTTTCATGCAGAAAATCCAAAATAAAATAAATTGTGACCTACTATATCAAAAGTTTCAATAGATTAATATTAATTTAAAACTGTAATAAAATAAGATTGTCATTTACATATACCGGCGTTATTTTAATTTCTTAATCTTACGATTTTTATTTAACAATAAAGCAGTAGAAGCGTATTACGAAAGACATTTTGTTTTTAAAGTGCTTAAGGTTGTCAATTTCATTTTCTCAACTTAAAATTGAGATCCGACATACTACATATGTATATATCAGATTCAATGTTTTCTTGATTTTAATACGTCAGATGTATTTTACGGCATCAATATTTGATGTTGTATTAAAATATTTATAGGCTCCAATTTTTTAAATAAAATCCGGTATTTTTTTTAAGAAGTCCTTTTTTGTACTGATGAACGTGCATTATTGTGGTTCAATATCATTTATAAAATTTTGCATTTTAATGCATGATCTTCATGGGAAAGAAGCAAATGTCAAGAAAGGAAAAAATTTTTAACGCTTTATTCTTCAAACTCTGTTGTATTCGAGTCTCAAAGTGTTTTCATGTGGAACGTGAACTAACTTTCCCTACAAGAGGCGTATCGCATTAATCAAAGGCAACTATTCTCGCTATCTTGTCTCGTGTCGACATCGTTCAACCCCCTTGCAATCTTTCTACCGAGCAATTCTCACCCGTTCTATCGTCTCTTTTAAAGTGCTTGTTTGCTTAGAATTGTTATTTTCATGAACTGTTCTATCGCGGTTACACTTGTCGAATATAAACCCTTTCATCGCTCTGTTCCACTAGAAATAGGATAACAATAAATTCATTTCTTTATTTACCTACTTTGTTTTGCAATTTTGCCCTAAACACATACATTTGCTATTACCGTAATATACTACTTCAGAAAAGTAAAGGATCACTACATTGTAATTAATAACGAATGGGTGGAGAATCTAGGAGTATTATTCTATTATTTTCGACTTATTAGAGCCATTAAGATGAAACTTTGCATATAACTAGAGTAAGTTATGCCTCATACAACCCTATTTTTTGACGTGCTACTTCTCGTATTAAAGGGGTGAAATCAGACCTTAACAAAATTTCGATATTTTTTTCGTGAAGCATCTCAAGAACAACAAGTGATATTAAAAATAGTTGAAACGAAAGTTGTATAGTATTATTGTGTTTACCTCCGAACACCCTCCTTCCATATCTGTTAACGATTTTTGTAATACAATCTTTTTATGTGGTTATATAAATATAATGATCAAATTGAAAGTCTATTTCGACAACAGTACTTAAGAAAACATTTATTTTCAGTTTGTGCACATGAAAATTATCAATATCAAATTTATTTATAACATTGCAACAATATTCACATATTAGTGTATGAGAGTAAAGTTCGAAGGAGCTACAAAGAACATTATAAAAATTCCGTGATTTAATATAATAAATCACGGAATTACACCGACAGGTGTAATTTTATGCTGCAACATTTAGTTAATTTTCTACGCAGTCATGAATACATTACTGCCGCAGACATAATTTTAGGGTACCAGAGTTATCACCTCGTGAAAACACAAGATAGCATAAAATGTTACTATTATTTCTTCCATCAAGATGAGTATGTGTAGGCACAGAGTGCGGATTTTTTCACGCGTGAATTATCCACGAAAAAGAAAAGTAGAGAAGAAAAAAGAATATGGTTCCCTTCTGTATAGTGACAATAAATCGATTTAATTTCGATACCTTTGTTCCCTTTTAGATAGCGAGTTCTTCAACTCGATTAATCTAAAAATTAATTAGCAATTTTGAAATGGTAAAGATGTTATTTGGATTTGTACTTTACATCTGATTTCTACAGTACGAATTTTTATGCAAAATAGAAATTGTTTGGCACATAGAATGTTCTTTTCTCTTCAGTTATTTCAATCAGTTGACAATAGTATACGATGTAAATATATTATTTTAATCTTCCCATTGTTTTAAATTCCACCTACCCATTTTTATCTTGAATGCATAAATTCCGTATTTTGCTTATATCTTACACTTAATTGAAACAATATTTAGAAGAAAAAATATACATAGATAAAAATATTTATTTATTGTGTTCGTAGCATATATTTTAAAACATGAGCGAGTGGACGAATAATTGATTAGAAAAAGATAATACGTAACATAATCGCACTCTCATATTACAACTGTAAACACGTACACAGATGTAACGTTAAATACTTTATAAACTAAATATTCATAATAACGAACTTAAATATTATAGTATAATTATTTTCTATATATATTCGTACGCATATATAACATTTACATAGCTTTAATTCTTATAAAATTATGTTTGTCATCATATTTTACTCGAAGTGTGTAATGCCATGGTTTGACAACATGTGCAATAAACACTTTAGTTAGAAGTACAATGTTATCATATAATATTTCATTTTCTTTTTAATCAATTTTATTTGTAGATCGCATAAACATCAAGTGATTATTGGGGATTTCTTTTTATGTGCATGTATTAATTGGGTTTTTACATTAAAATTAATTATGTTTCTTGTAAATTACCATTTTTTATTTATATGTTAAATTCTAACAGCAACTGAACTTCATAAGTAAACTGCAGATTATATGCATTTATGGAAAGAAAGAGTTGGTGGAATTTAAAACAGCATAAAAATTAAGAGTTTAAGAATTTCGATATATTATTAACGATATAAAGGATTACAATCAATCTATTATAAAATCGTTGATTGTAAGTGTTTTTATTTAATCATAGTTATCTGTATTTGTAATCGAAGGAACCGAAGGCATTTACAGTGGATCCAAAATTAATTTAATTACTAAATTTCTGATTTGCGAAAAGTCGTCGACATTTAAACTGTGATAATTCTGTTAAATAAAATAGAACAACAATAAACCTAGCCTCATATCTTAGCTTGATATTTCTCTGCGTGAGTAGGTAATGTGTATGCATGTAATGCATGAAAATCAATTATTGTTTTTGTTAGCTAAGTAATGTAATGCATGAAAATTATTGTTTTTATTGCGGCGAAATAAATTATGTATGAGAATTATTACTTTTATTGTAAACGAGAAATATATATTCAATAAAAACAAGAGAAGTGAATGTGTGGATATGCGTGATTAGCGAGTGAAAGAAAAATGTATGAAGTGAAATTGGTTGTGTGGAAGAAGAAATCTGTGTGCATGAGCGAGCGTTTAATTATATCGAGTGAAATACATTTCTCCGGATTTTTCTTCGATAAGGAAGGTTGTAGCGCCGCTAGACGTTTAGTAGCAAACTATCAATATTTCTTTCGGAGTAAACAAAAACGAATCGGTGGGAGGAAACGGGGGAGAGTTAAAGTGAAGCACAATATAAAGAAATGTTCTTCCTCTCGTAATGCGGACCCCAATGGCAGGATATAGAAAAACCGTGCAGGTCGTCCGAGGCTCCGCGAGCCACGTATACGTACGTTCCATGAGACAAGAAAAATTAGGGGAGATATATTTTCAGATGTTCGTTTCACCTATTCAATCTACAATTTATGAAGCATGGCTGTCGGAAGAAGAAGCGTAATCGGAAAGTTGCCCCTGTCGGTAATGTCATGAAGGAAGCAAGGGAATCTGCGAGACGGAGATTCGAAGGGAAGAGAACGAGATTAAAAAATATATCCTGCGAGGGCTACAATTCCAGAAGCGATCGATCATTCGTGTCAGGGGTGAATCACGAGAAACGGAACAACTGAATGTCTCTGTTGGGATTGTAGAGTGGAGAAAACTTGTACCGTTCAAAAAGACAAATGAGAATATAAGATTTGTTTGGCGCCCGTCTGCTCGACATCATCCTCAGAGTTATTTTAACTTATTCGCCGTGGAAGCCGAGTTTACTCGTCGTTCGTGTTCCCAATCGCCTTTCAGTAATTTACAATTTTTTTCATAACCCATTTGTATTATAAAGGCTGGTACGTACGGAGACTTTGCCTACCTAACTCTCTTACTCCCTTCTTGGAACCACGTGTTCGTATAAGAGGTCCGGCTCACACGCCCAAATAAACAACTCTCCCATTGCACAACATCCCATGCATCTGGGAAAATTCTGAGAAATGTCTTCCAGATTTCCATATACCCTCACTGTCATTTCTAACGGAATTCAACTATATAAAGGGTTCAAGCTTGCCCATAGTCATAGTAGTTTAATCAGTTTTAAAACGCTACAAACCGTTACCGTCAAGGCAAGTCGACCAAATCAACCCCCGCATTTCCCATTGCGTCAAAACAGAGAGCTCGAGAGCATAGAATTCCACGACTACAATTACGTACACTTTGATACAAGTGTACCCACATATAACTATACAAAATATATGGTATTTTGATATTAGACATTTGAGAGTCTTTAACTTTATTTCCATATCCATTAAAACTCCAGTAACTAGCAATTCTCCCAATTCCATAAACCTTTACCGCACGAGGTTTATCGACAATTCTTAAAGGGTTACGAGTGCCGACTTTTTCCGAATACCTTTTACCTTCACCGAAATCCTGTGACACCCGATGGTGAAAAAGACATCGGCGAGTTCACGATTTTCTATCTAGTGGCGACCCGGTGGTGCAACAGACATCGGCTAGCTCAGGATTATCCCTTTCTTTTCTATTTAGTGACGACCCGGTGGTGCGACAGACACCGACTAGTCCACGACTACCCAACCTGTGAAACCCGGTGATAAAACAGGCACCTGCTAGATCACGACAAATCCCGTTCACACGAACAAACCTCGGTCACGTTATCTCGTAACAGAACGAATAAAAAATCAGGTTAAACTTCAGCTTGGCAACCCAGAAATTTTTAACTTTTTACTATACATATAATCCTGTACGTCTTGACGACAAAATGCCAAAAATCGAGGTTTCGAGGCGAGGAATTCACTGTGTTATGTATGGAGGTTTTCTCCACGTTCGTTTCGACTAGAATTTTCTAATCTCTTTTCCTGAGAACGAAAAGCGCCCCAACAGGCCCTTTTATTTATGGAAAGATACCGTATGATTTCTTTATGTGAATATTCCTAGGGTCATAACCTCTCGCGTTGCTCGCAGCCCTGGTTCGTAATAACTGATTCAAAAGTTATGAGTGTTTAAAGTTGAGCGATTTTAACACGTTAGGAACGGAGCTTGTATCTATGGACTCTCCATTCACGCTGCAAATAACTGCAAGTGTGTAGACACAAACAGAAGTCACTTCTCCGAGTCGATCGACGTGTGAAGAGTTTTTGACAGGTAGGGGCGCCGCCATGTTGGTGTGTGCTCGGCATTGCGCGACGTTTGATGAGCGGAATCGCTGCATAGCAGCACAAGCACGCGCTGATTTCGATAACGTACATTTGCAAGCGTGATCGGGTACTCCCCCCCCCCCCCCCAACGACCTAATCCCAACCAACCTGGATTATACCTCCTCTTTGAAATCGCGTATATGATTCTATATATTTTAATTACTGTTCGATGACAGCTTGTCCCAGAACAAAGTGCAATCGCTCAACTTTAAAAACGCATAACTTTTGAATCAGTGAATTCCTCGCCTTAAAACTTCGATTTTTGGCGTCTACTCGTCAAGATGTACAGGATTATATAGTAAAAAGTTGAATATTTTGTGGGTTGCCAAGGTGAAGTTAAACCAAAAATAATGCCCTTATCACCATTTTTTATTTATTATGATTAAAAAGAACAGTTTCAACCAGTAAAAAAGAACTTCATATTGCCTGGTCATTGATACCAGGCTTGGGCAATATCGCAGTAAATTATTTGAAAAGTAATCGTAAAAATAATATATTATCTTATTTGACTACATGCCATTTGAAATAATGGTTCGTTGGAACATCCAAATAATGTTTTAAAACCATTTCATTATTTGATTTTGAAATTAATCAAATAATTCGTACTCTCTAAAATTCTATTTATTTCATGTACTACTAAAAATTAGCATCTCTAAATTTCGCGCATCGGAGAAACTGGTGAGCATCCGATTAGATTTTCGTTTGTTTTGACGAGACGAAGAAAGGAGGAAGCGCAAGGCAACAGAAACTTTTCTCTCTGTCTCAATCCGATCTACTCTCAATTGGAATTACGTTAAATTGCTTTCGATACGATGGATTTCGCGATGGTGCTCGTAGTCAGGGCTAGCGAAAATAGAAAATGAAAATCGGAATTTCACGGTGGTGAGACGCAAGCGAAAACAAACGAAGTAGAAAACGTTGAAGAAGCGTTGCGTACCGCGAAAGAAAGGGAAAGAAAGAGACACGTGGAAAACACAGGGTAGCGTCATTCGAACTCAACGGAACACGAAAGGAAAAGCCAACCTCTTTGCCACTACGAAACTTCACCACGATCCTCTCAAACGGTTTTATCTCTTTTTTTTACGCTCCTTACTGTGTGCTTCGCTATTAGATTCGATTGATGCACCGTAGCGGAAAACCGAAGTACCAACAATCAAGAATTGGTTTAAACAGAAAGAACGTGTAACATCCCTTTGTTGACAATCGCCAAGTAAATCCTTTGATATTTCAATGTTTTAAAATTTGATTGGCCGTATTGAAAGGTGGTTGAAAGTTATTGGCACAGTAAATATTCTTACGAGTATCGATATGTTTCGATATCGAGACATTGCGCCGAATGGTCTTCGTTGCCGCGTCGTCTTAGTGACGACGATACAACGGAGACAAGAGTGAGTCGGTTGACGAACGTCGCTGAGGGAAGTCGCAAAGCTAAGTAAGTACTCCTCCTCTATTTAATAAAGGTCTCTTTGGTATTTCACTCGTTTTATTCTTTAAAGATGCCCCGAACCCGTAACAATATTTTCGTGGTAACTTTTCATTACGTGCACATGATTTATTATTCTATTTATTCTATTATTTCTATTATTATATTACTCTATTTATTTGGACACTTATTTTCCGTAATTATGTAACAATAATAGTTGAATTACAAGAAATGTATGCTACTCTTTATGCGTGTACTGTATGTTAGAGCAAGCAGAACGATGTTATTAGTTATTGAGGAAGAACCTAAGATATACAATGTAAAAAAATACATAAACAAATAGACCTTGAAGAAGATACACTGACAACAAGTAATATCCTTTGTATACATGTTTTGTAAACCAGTTTACAATATTACTGGAAATATAGTTTGGGCAATTACAAACAATATTTTTGTAGTTTTATCTAGAATATGATATTATTAATTTCTGAGTTGCTATACATTCATATTGAAAAGCATTTTTAATCATTGGGGTTTCTACTTTCCTGCATTTCTTTTTCTAAATTTGAACCCAATATGTAAATAAAAGTTTATAGACAATAAATACGATTTTTACACATTACTAAGCAAATGGATATTTCGGAATCAAATTTTAAAATCAAATAATACAGCAGCTCCGTTGAAACACTTTTTAGATAAAATAGCTGTTGGTATACCGAGGAAAAACTTTTTAGTCCTAACCGAAAAGATTTTTTGAATATAGAAACACGTATGAAACATTTTTGTTTAAGAATGATCTCATATGGCAGTTTTATTGTAATCCACGTGTTACACTCAAGCGACGTGTAATTAAGCGTTTGCTATGATGTGTCTTGTACGATTTTCGCTGCGAGTGACACGATATACGAAATATTTCTGAGTCGTGGTTTTCGTTTAAGAATATTAATGTTGACGGGCTTGTTCAACATAAAATAACGAGCTCCTTCATGAAACATTTTTATTTTTTATTAATCCGCCGACGGCAGCGCCTCGGTCTACTTTGATCTAGCTCTCCAAAGGCTTTATGTACCCAACTTTTTAGGTTCTGGCTGCGAACCTAAGCTGTCGCTCGTTCCCATAAAGCTTAATAAGAAGATCAACGCATCTCGCAGATGCACGTTCGGAAATGTGCTTAGAAAAAAACGGTTAAATCGGGATTTTACCATTAACAAGAAACCATTAACATTAACATAGTTTTGGTTGGAAAAAACCTAATAAAATACAAAAATAAAAGTTTTCCTATACCTGGCAGGATCGCATATTTCGTTTATCAATATAATTAAAGTTCTTAAATACTATAACAAATATTGAATACTATTTAATGAATATAATTACAACAATATTAAATGAATTTTCCATTTTCCTATTACCTATGACCTATATAATTGAATTTTAAGTTAGTTTTCTGAATATTTCATTAATAATCATCTTCATATTCATATTTATCTTATTTCATATTTTTTTTATTTTTATTGCATATAATATGCAACAAGACATTGCATTGCAAGATATTTTTTAAAGCATGCCGTAAACCATATTGCATGACAAGATGTTTCATCCACTTATGCGAAAGAGATAAATGACATAATAACAAATAGATGCATGTTTTCTGTCATGAAAGTGTATACAGAGTCACCTAAGACTTTCACCGGAACTATAGTTATGCTTTTTGGAGAATAATGCCTTCGAAGGTCATTTAAAGGTCAACATTTTTCTACATTCTTGAACTTGTCTTTTCATTAACTATAACGTCACACTAATCAAAATAACTCGTCCTATTAAAAGAAAATGGCAATGACCTTGAAGTAACGGAAAATATGACCTAGAGAAAAAAATCTTTTCCGTCATAATAATCGCCCCACTGAAGCAAACATTTTCTTGCTGAAACATGTTCTCATATCAGGTATTAAAAACAACGGAGATATTTTCGGTGAAATATACGTTATATTGTATTATTACCTATATAATATTGTATTATAAAATTTTTATGGTTACATTTTATTTAAATTATTCAAAAATTTTATTTACTTTTTGGAAAACCAGGAAAGAGCCTGGAAAGAGCCTACCATTCAATCGTTCGTTCAAAATTAGGAACTATTATTTACTGTTATGATTTTCATTTGATTCATGTGATGAATCGAAATATTTTTAAAACAATGTCAGTGTTTGACCTCAAGTTTTTTTTAACCCATTTTCAAGAAAGGTCTATCATTTTGAAGTGTGTACGGATTTTTTCAACTGTCTGTCTTTGTTTATCACCAGTCCTTGCATCGTCGGTATAAGTTTTTCCATTGATTTCCGTTTTAACGACCATCCTCTATCACTTGAATTTCGACGGGATCCTCGGATGTGCCCCGAGGACTAGCAATCTTTCCCGAATATTCTATATTCTCCGATCCCACTATTTCGTTAATTCGCAGTCTTTCGCTAAAACCGAGTACACTCCAATTTTTCCGTGCTATTCAATTTTCTATCGAATGAACGGCATGGCGCTGTGGCGCGGGATCGGCGCGGGTTTGGTGGGCTCGGCGTGGCACGTCCGAGCACCGATTTGCAATATTGAAGTGCAATCAGCCGTGTCGGAAGGAAAAGAAAAGGGTGTTACGAGGCAACGAGCAGGACGGGGTTGGGAAAGAGTGGCGAAAGGTCGATGAGATAACACGGCACTGAAACGGAGAACAAAATTGCGATTAGTTCGCGACCTCTTCTCGCCTAGCAATCCATTAGCGAGTCGCGGAAAGGTCGAATGCTCCCGACCGTCTTAGGACGCCTCGGATCCTCTGATTAAAATTCGTGAAACTGCCGAGAATGAAAGGCCGTGTCTTTGGCGCTCGCCAGGCCTGGCGGCCGGTCGGTTGTCGATGTCACCTTCGTTCGCGCTTCGTTTTTCCATTCCCGTGTTCTTCGAGCCTGTGTGCGACGCCAACAGAAAACGGCGGAAGAAATTATAGTGTCCATACAAAATGCCCACGTAGTGTCCTCGATAAAAAGCAGCCGAGATGAGAGGTGAGAAAAATGTGACACGCCCGGCTCAAGAACCACGGATCAGCCTCTCCTCTCCCCTCCCCCTCTCGCTTCCCCACTCTCTATCTCTCTCTCTCTCTCTCTCTCTCTCTCTCTCTCTCTCTCTCTCTTCTCTCCCTCTCCCACTCCCACTCTCATTTTCTCTCGTTCTCTATCTCTTTTCCTTCTATCACCCCCGTCTTGGAAAAAACACCGCCATGGATGCGCGACAACCTTGACAACGAACAGTGGGACGCAAGTGCGGAGATTACGACGACGTGAAACTAACCACCTGAGATGATTAATGGATTCTCCTCATCTGACTATCACCATTCGAAGCCTGCTCGTGCCAGGGAACAAGATCCGACAAAACCTGAAAACGCACACCCAGCATCTATTATATTGCGAATAGTGTGGATTTCACTGGCATGATGCATCGAGACCAAACACAGGCTAATTTAATGGTGATTTATGCGTTGCTGCGAAGACTGGCAGACCGTGCTGCCGAGACAGTTTGTTCGACTACAAATGAATTACCCTTTAGGATTGTAATGGATATCAAGGGGAATCGGAATGAAACGTGCGGGATCGAAAGAAATTTAGGGGAGGCCTGAACAGATTGATACATAGGAAGTTTTGATATGATCCTGTCTAGTTTCATCCCATGTAAAGGAGAAAACAGAAGCGTTCAATCAAAATGTTCAATTTACGTATTTCTTTCATTTCTGACCTTCAAAGTTATTGTGCTACGTATGAGTGAAATCATCTTGATCCACACTTCCATATGACATTAAAAAACATACAGCGTTATATTTAAAAAAAACTCAAGGCCACCTTCATTTCTCGAAAAATAATGTAAATACAAAAAATTGACACAGGTATTGACATCAGGTATGGCGAAATTTTGTCTCTTAGAGAAAGATAAATACGAATCGCATGAAGCACGTAACTACACATTACTAATATTCATCTGGATTCATAAATTCGCTACAATATTCTTAGTTAGTAGGAGTTCAGTAAAATAAAGTAGTCTCACGGAGCTGTACCTCCATTATGAAATGTAATGTAGGAGGCAGACGCGGAAAGGAGAGTTCGCGACCGCGGAGGAACACCTAAACAGGCATAAAAACGCCCAAACGAGGCCGTCGAACTCTCCTGCGATCAAAGAACGCGCGCGAGCATGTGTGTGCGCGTCTGCGTGAGCGTCGACGATGTTGTGACCGCGGCGTAACACAACAAACGGTAGCGACCGCGGGAACGAGCGGCGGGCGTTAGGCCGTTACCCTAACGTCCAAATCATATAAGAAAAGATCGAGAATGTCCGATGAACGCGCGGATAAAAGGACGCGTCCGCGCCGGGACGGGGGATTCGCGAAAGAACGATTATACGGTGAAGGCGAACGTCACGATACGATACGATCCGATACGATAATTACGATTACGACAAACGGCTACGAACACGGATTACGAACACGGATTACGAATACGGCTTACGGACTAGGTTTTCTGTTATATTCTTTCGGCGCGCGAAGTAATTGTGTAATTGTCTCGCTGTATTGTGATTATCGTCTACCTATCTGTTAATAAAGTGGTTACTTAAAAATACTGCTCTTACAGTAATTGATATAAAAATTTGACGAATTTTGAAACATATTTTTCACACCTTGTTTTCCTGTAGCAATAAATATACATTTTACATCATATGGAAAAGCTTGTAAGCGATTTCTGTGTCCATTTCTGTTCCATTTGAGTTCTAATAGAAAGCTCCATGTCGGTGACTACAAAGTGTGTCACAATATATGGCAATAATTTTGTCGGTAGCGGACAAAAATAATATAAAAAGTTCATAAAGTATTTGTCATATCTAACCTCGCTCCATTCCGGCGGGAAATGAAGAATTATAGGGTCAAAGTAAAATTTTTGCGTAGATTCATTCGTTTCGAAAACCAACTTTTCCCAAGCTAATTAGATTTTGATTCGACTACCGATAATGTTATTTACGAGTAGATCCCATGTAAACTGCTCTCAACGTTGATATGACGGACATTACGATGGACGTTGCAACGTGCGTCGCACAGTTCGGACAAAAGGCCTGTTTTCGGCACTTCTCGTAGTTTGGTTATTAATGTATATATAGAGGAAATTTTTAACAGACAATTATATTTACCAATATAGTTACTAATTTTAACAAAAAAAAAAAATTTATCATTAAAAATTACCAAATTTATGTTTAAAAACTAACAAGTTTAGAACAAAATTAATAATAAATTAACCATATGTAAAATTAACAATAATAAACTTAAACAAATTATAATACTAGTGAATAAAATGAATAAACCTAACAAAACGCTATTCGCTATCCGAGTCATTCTCAGTACTTTGATTGCGACCCAAAATCATTGACTCTCGTGATCTTGCACATCTCGATCTATCCTTACATACTTATTACTTTTTCAATAGTTATAAAACATATATTAAAAACAAATTAATAATATATAAAAATGATTGATATATAATTATTGCAAAATTGTATTATGCATAAAAATGGTTATTATATGATTATTATTAACAATTTCCATCCTAATACGCATGTTTTGCAAAAGAAATGTATTTCATATCGTGATATACACGAATATTGAACTTTCCCAGTAAATTCCCCACTGTAACTGTGGCGAACAAATGGCAAAATTTTTTACAACCAAATTTGTTTACAAATGTATACTTATTGTTAATTATTCACAGAAAATGAAATTTAACAATATAACTAATACATTTAAAAAGGAAATAACAAATTTTCCACGATAGATCCTAAAGGAAAGGTATGGACACTTCTTAAAAAGTTTATAAAATTGAGAGTCGCAAAAAGTCGCAGACAAAACTATGAGATTCTTAAACTATAATAAGTAATGTATCCGAATATGCATGAATCTCAGGATATATTTTGCCGTTTTTCTTTTATGTTAATTTGAAGTTTTATATGCAATTAACAAATAAAACCACCGTTGAAAATTTGTACAAAAAATAAATCTACTTTATTAAATGTATGAAGAATGCATATTCCTTGGTAAGCACTTTCCATTACATAGAATTATTATTGCACACTCATTTACAGTTAATATAATATTTTTCGATTTTTGGCACTTTAGAGAATGCCTCCATGGCCAAATTTTTTTACAAAAATCTAAATTTGGTTACTAATGCATATGTAATGGTAATTAGTCACAAAAAATTAAATTTAACAATAAAATTAATAAGTTGGAAAAAAAATTATTTTTATGCATAAAAAAATTGTTAAATGATTTTTAAATGAATAATAATATGAATTTCCTGCTAATATGCAATTCTGCCAAAGGAAATTTTCGTGCATCGTCAAATAAAAATGTAGTGAGATGTGCCGACTTGTCCGCACTGTGTGTCGTGGCGTTGCAATTTGTTTACGTAGTCTTTTATTATAGTCATTATACTTATTATGCGTACACCGTCGGCATAAACTCATCAAATGATGTTTTACATTTTTGTACTATAAAGCAGCAAAAATAAAATCGTAGATAAAGTTTTATGCAATCGTAGTAAAGGGGAAGATTCAATCTTCAAATCTGTAATAGACTCATTCAGAAATAAATATTTTGGTTCTTTAATAGACGTTTCAATTTGTAGCACTTTCGATCAGAAACGTGCCCTCAGTTTTTCACCTGCTATATCATGCAACAATATCCTAGAAAAAATGAGTGGCGGTTTACAAAGTAGAGGCTTTGAGCTTCAAAATTAAACCAAATTATATTATTGTACTATTTTTTAAAGGAAATTATCACAGTTCAAATATCAACTATTCCTCAAGAATCGGAAAGTGAGTGTTCAAATACTTTCTGGATCCACTATATAATTATTATTATTTATTTATTGCTTTAAACCAAATAATGTTTATATAGAAATTACCTCGGGAATCGCCTATTTCTTGTTCCTATACTCTTTCTGGGATACCATGCATAATTAAAAAAATTTTTTATAGTGTCGATCTTAACAACATGCGTGAAGGACATTGAAATCGGTGGAGATTGTAAATAATTGCAAACCTCCTTGTAGATATTTACTAGATTACTTTATTTAGATAGCAAGTGTACCAAGTCTCAGTTTTAGAAAATTGCTTCATAGTCTAGCATCAAACTAGACTTCTCCAATCGTATTTGGAATTAACGCTTCTGGGAAGTGCTAGACGATAAACTGGACGTACTCGAAGAATGCGTAGAGTAGATGATATACAAGGTACATCGTCCTTGGGAATAAAAATTGTGTTTGGTTCCTAGAGATCCGTATTTCCCAGGCCTTGGTCCTTGCGCAGAGACACTCGAACTGTTTTCTGAATACGTAATACCGGCTCGCGGAGAGGCAATCGGCCAAATATTTATGCGACCTCATATCGAGAAATACAAACAGACGATTCGTCTCTCGCGATACGTAAACCGGATTATGTGCCTGAGGGCCGGACCAGATTTATCGTAAGTGTCGCGTGATATTTGCAAATGGCTTTGGTATACAAACAGCTGCGGGTTCTAGGGAAACTTTTCCTAAGGTATCTCGGCTCCCTCGAGTATTTAGGAACCTGTGGCAAATGAAATTTCATGAATTTCCGTTCGGTAGCTCGATCTCTACCGATTGTCGATTAATTTTTATTTCCGTGGAAATTCTTGTGGAATATCCGACCGATATCCGAGCGGCGTTTGACTTGCGAGGAGAGCGGGGCTTTCGTCAAGGTGATTAGGGAAATTCTGTATTATAGATTACTGTGTTTCTCTTCTAAACTTGCATTTAGTTTTAGAGGAATTCTAGATTGTGATCCTCCAGGCTTTGGGAATACGATTCATAACAATCTTTTGCCATTTATATATTCTTAATCAATTTTCTCATTTTCTTATCATATTACGTAAACGATATTTACTATAGTGACATTGACTCAAAAATTGCTTGCAACATATAGAAAAACTGTCAATAATTTAAAGTAAAATAAGAAACCAAGCGTTCTGCCTGGACGGATCGTGGGTGCGGCTCGTTTTGCGTACCGTGGATCGATAAAGGGACTGAATGAAAACCGTCATAAGAAATAAACAGATGAGAACATTGTCGATATGTATACTAAATGCGTTCAATGAGTCCCACAAGTATTATATGTAAAGTGTTATATGTAAATATTCGTAATTGAAAGCAACGATAATCTTACAATACAAAATAATATTGAAAATTGTTCGATAAAACTACACAAATATTGCTCTCGAATTTATTCGATCTGCATTTATTATAAATGAATCGGTTCTCGTCGATTGCGCCAAAAAATAATGCGTTCACAATTTTTTAAAGCTACTCGTCGAGTCAATGAATTATACATTTGCAACGAGACACGTACGTCTCGTTGCTATCGAGTTTTCGACCAGGCCCGCGCCAATCAACGACTAGGACCAGCCGCGCGCCAATCCGCGAAACCGGCCCGGGCGCGGACCAATCGACGTGTGCCGAAGATTCGCGAACGAGCACACGAGGTCCGCGCTCGGGCTATAAAGATCGCGACGGAACCACACAAGAGCGGACATCAGATCGGGGCATTCTCAGTCTCGCGCTACCCCTCGTCGTGAGCCCACAAGTCTATACCTGACACCTCGAGCAAAAATTCGCAGGCTTTCGCCGTAAACCACTTCGCGCGCGCGCACCGCGAAAAATCACACGCGCACCGTAACGTTAAACCCAATTTCACCCCCGGACAACAACGACCATCACCTACTGCGGACCTCTCTCCTGCAATTCCCTCCGATCACAGTAATCAGCTGCTCCCCAAGCTGGAGCTTGGGGAGGAAGACTCCAAGAAACTGGGCCCATGGGCCAAAAGGCACTCAGCCATGAGTGACACAGACTGACACAGACTGACACAGCCATATACTCCTCCTCCTGGCAACCTACACAAGCCGCAAAAAACCTACAGGATGACCTAAACACCATCTCACAATACTTCCAGGACTGGAAACTCCAACTAAACGAAACAAAAACTCAAGCTATCATCTTCCACCCCTCCCGCAAAAAACCTACCCTGGCTCCAATCACACTCAACCAAATCCCAATCCCGTGGGTCAAACAAGTAATCTACGTCGGACTCACACTAGACCAAAAGCTCAACTGGGCCAAAACCATACAGGACCGAATCCACAAAACAAACCCGTTACTCAGACTCCTATACCCACTCATCTCCCATAAAAGCCCTCTCACATTAAACACCAAAAAACTCCTATACCAAACCTGCGCCAGATCAGCCCTCATATACGGACACCAAATCTGGATCACAGCAGCCAAAACACACCTCCAAAAAATCCAAACAAGACAGAACAAATTCCTAAAAATAATACTAAACGCAGACCAAGAAACCCCGGCACACATCCTACACGAAACATTTCAAATGCCCCCCATTTCACAATACATCACCGCTTCCCTACATACAGCTTTCACTCCCGACCACCCAAACCCACTCATAGCCAACACAACCCACACAACCTCTACCTCAAAACACGCAGATACAGCACCACCCCCAGAATGATTCAGCACACTCTCCCAAAACCCCCAAATAAACCTTAACCTAAACAAACCCCACCATCCCCCCACCATGTATACAGGTTTTTGAAAGTTTATCCAAGTATCCACTCATGAAGGTCATACAGACCCCTCCCCATCCAACACGCCGCCCATAACACCTCATCCCTCCACGTCTAATACAGGTTAAAGGGAATCTTCTCCCCAGGTACTGTACAACCCCACACGCAAGTGAAAAACAACTAAAAAAAAAACACACACAAGAGCGGAGTTGGCCTGGAGCAGCTCTCGGGCGAACACCCGAGCCCAGGTCCTCTCGCAGCCGCGCAGAAACGTGCGAGCCTCGGTGTATCACCGGACGAACACGCAGAAGCGCCGGGATCGGCCGAAGCGTACGTGAGTATACGTCCCCTACGTCGAAAACCGAGACCGCGAGTAGGTTCTGGGAGGCGGTCGGTCGATCGACGGCCTGTACTTTTCAGTGCACCGTCGTTTCGACACTCCGGCCGTCATCCCCACCCCTCGGGCCCGTTCCTGCACCCCGCGTTCCTGACCGGAGATTTCGCTTCGCGCTCCAGGAGTCTAGTCACCAACCGACCACGCCGGCATCGAGCCGTAGGCACTAGGTATACGGTCTGTGCATACGAACTCGGGCCGCGGCCATCCGGGGACGACAAACGGAGCGTCCCGCGAATCCCGCGAATCCTCCCCGCGAGCCCAGCCGACGTAAGGAACGTCGCCAATCCACAACCACGTGCTGGGCCGCGGCGATTCCCGATCACCTCGCCGAGGCGACCGCGCCAGAAGGAATCGTGGGGATTCGGGCCCGCGATGGGAACACCCGACCGCCGCGCCGAGTCTCTCTCGCACCGACACTAGGCGAGCCCGGCTCGCCCCGCGCTCCGCGCGCCGCCGAACACCGCGTACCGCACCGAATACCGCTCCGTTTCCTGCCGCCGCCGTCCACCGGCGGACGGCGCTCCGCCGAGAAATTCCGGGAACCGCCGCGAGGTTCGACCTCGTCCACCGATACGGAGCTCCGCCGCTCCCGCGTTAATACTAGCGTCTAGATTTAGGAAACATCCGTTCTTTGGGGTTAACGAATAGGTTAAGGGTTCCTTCGTTATTAGGGGTAACGAGTAGATTAAGAATTCGTTTAGTAATTAAGCTTAGACCAGTAAGTTGTTTTGCATCACGCACCGAGCGTCCACCTATAGTTTCTTTTCTTTTCTTTCGTGTACCAGGCCGGCCGAGAGGCGGATCCGAGTGTCGGACCGACCCGGACCGGACCCACCGGCAATCCGGGAGGAACCTAGTTACTCGAGTTGGATAAATATTCTTTTGTTTTTCACCGCAACCAGGTATTTCACTTATTCACCTGTTCTCCTCCCTCCCCAAAGAACCCTGGCCGCTGAGCCAATCCGGGGAGGGCTTACCCGCCTCGCTACGCTTCCCGTACGAGACGCGTACCGTTACACATTATTATTAATTATTAATTATGACATCTATGAGGAAAGTTTCTACGGTAATCACAAGCGTCACGAATCGCGTGTAACCATCGTTTCCGAAGCACGTTCATACCGCTCTTTATGACATTCCAGAAAGACACTCGTTGCCGCGACATACGAGCAGATCAAATTTTTCGAATACAGAGGCAACCAATTAAAAAGTTCGTTACTCGGAATAAAGAAGACGAGACTGGGGGTAGCTCGTCGTCGGGAACTTTTAGTTGGAAAACTAAGAGTTAATTTAGAAGAGGCTACCGACGAGACAAAACACGACAACGCTCGTACTCAACCGCGCCCGGGAATATAATTAAGTGCGACACGTTAATGCAAATTACTTCGTACCAGTAACTTCGCGTTATTCATTTACTCACTCATCCAAGTTACATTTCTATGTAATTGTTCCTGAAACTAGACATTTTTCATTTTCGTAGAAAGTAGTTCTTTGTGATTTTAAAACGACATTTTGAATGACTGTGTTGGCGAAATACTTTGTCGTGTGGTCCCTTATATAGCCTTTAAAAAACTCGATTAGTAGACAAAGTCAATTTAAAATTAATTCAAATCACGAATTTTGCATAAAGCGAGTTTATACACTTTTATTGTACGTGTGTAGCTTTTAATAAGCCTTTGTTATTCATTAATATTTAATTGTGCGCATTGCTTGTACTTCATGAGAATTATGGGATATCATTGTTACAAAATCATTTATACAATATCAATAATCTTTTTTTATTTAAAAATTTGTATTCCAGTTCTGGTAAATATTTATGATTTTACATAGAACTTGTGAAACATTATTTTCCAAGCAATAGTACTAATAAAGATTTATTAGTATTAACTATACAACAAAACTAAATGTTTTAGAAATATGAGATTATTTTTATTTACTAGTAGAAGTGCTATATCTTTTTAGTTATAAATGAAAAGTCGCTTTAGAAGGAAAATTGATCTGGTTAAATAATTATTACTCTGCGTGTACAGTTGTAATTATATTTACAGCTTCAAATAGAGACAACATGATTTTATTTTGTATTGACGTTGTTTTGTTAAGTTATTCAATAAACGCCCTGTAGCTTTTGATATTTGATTTCATCAATCATCAGCTGTCATATTACAAAGTACCACTGAGAAACTAAGCGTACGTTGTTTTTGTGGAAGCATTTAATCATATTCGGGTTGGTGGATATGGTTCCTGAAATTAATTCTAGTCTGGCTTTCACGTTAACGCGCGCACAGTTGTGATTGACCCAAACTTGGAAATGGTTGTATCGTGTTGTGCGAAATGCACAGCTTTATTCAATTATAATTTCTCGAAGCGAATGTGTCATTGAAATAAATGCATTGTACTGAATCTAAAATAAAATAACCATTATGTTTTACTTATTGCATTCGATGAAATTTGTTTATAACAAGACGACTAAAGAATTGTTTAAACGGTTTTATAACTGTTTTCATTTGTAGCCTTTTTACTGGCTGACTATACAATTGCGAATGCATACAAAGACATAATTTATTTATACCGATATAACACGACTCATCGTCATAGAGACATTCGTTAAATAAAGAGAAAATGAAAAAATCTGAAAGGTGATGGCGAACTTTAATGACGAATTAACTCGTCACTTCCAGTTAAAAGGTTAATTAAAAAATTCCTTATTCATGAGTTACATAGAATTCTATTTGTATATTAATTCACAAGATAACGTATAACGTAACTTTGAATATAATACATTTACACTTAAAAATTTTGTTAAAGTGATGACAATTTTTACATATACCTATATTACCTATATTAATCTATGTGAAAAATCTTAATCAAAGTGGAAGCACTGTATACTCCGTAAACATTAAGTGTATACGCTAAGAGTTTCTGAAAAAATGTGTTTTAAGAATGAAGTAAATATGTTCTTTATGCTAATTTTGCTTCCTCTTTTATTATATAGTGACCTCTAGCTTTTCAACACTTTGTTATTCTTGTTGGTTCTTCTCAAGGCAAATATAGAATGGAAATTTTGCATTCCAGTTATAGTTATATATGTTGTTTCATGATTACAAAATTTAATATTCTTATTTGAATGACTTTAACATAGTCTTTGGATATTCTTTTCAATGTTTATTGTACTTTGTAAATTCCTGAAAAGTATCATCAAAATACTTTTCAACATTCATAACATAATCTACATATGAAAATATGTCCTGAAGAAAGCTGTACTTGATAAGTAGTGAAAAATATGATGTGATTTTTCCTAAATAGCAATTTTTAAAACAAGGCTAAAAAATTTTAGACAGTACCACCTTTTCAACTGTACTATAAAAATATAAATACTGTATACATAAAATTTTAATATAATTGTGCAAACACTGTTAAAGTCAGAAAATAATTTATAAATTCATATTATATGATTTTACACGATATAATAATTACTCTGATATAATAACAAAAAGTAATTTTTAAGGTGAGAAAATGTCTGATTTAACAAAGATGATTCACCAAATTAACAAATTTTACTATTGGGAGAATATACGTTCTTGTCGAATATTTTATGAAAGATACCGGTAAATAGAAATTATTTTATGTTACGAACCCGAAATCCTACGGATTCGCTTATATTTATTTAACGGTTCATTTTAGAGGGCTTTTTGAAACGTAGTTCTCTTTATAAGACCTTCACCCTTGATAAAGTGGAACTTGAACATTTTTGTGACATATAATTAAAAAAAAAGAAATATATGCAATTTCCTGTAAAATAATATACAATTAAAACAAAGTAAGTTCCGCAAGTTCAAAAAAATTCATATTTTTCGTTAATGTTCGTTGAAAAGTTAGTTAGTTTTCGATACAGTCAATACTTTTTATACATATATATAAGATATTCGAGAAAAACGATTTTATGAACATTTAATTAATTATTTTAATGTTTAATGGCCCGGGGCACGTTATCCCGTTATTCGCAGGTGTTCAAACTATGCACAGTTTTTTTTTATTAGTTGGTACATTCTTGGGGAGAGGGGAGCATAAACAAAATTCAAAAGTCGAAAATAAGAGCCACCCTGGTATGGATCCTATGAATGAACAAAATATTGTACATTTGTAAGAACTTCAAATGTATTTGGTATCATTTTATAATTAAATTGAATCATCTATCTAGTTCTTGTGAAGATAATGGTGCTTTTCTTAAAGTTTAAATCGGAGTTTAAATTTGTCCCATCTTGTGACTGGCCATTTTCCATCTGCGAAAGGAAGTAAAAGAAACTGGAGGAGTTGGGTAAGGGATTAAGACAAAATAAAGGTTCGACAGAAAGTTGAGGGAGGGCTTAGACGATAGAGAAAAATAGAGAAAATGAAAATTAGTAGAATGGTAAGGTAGAAATCTCAAAGTACAGTGAGAAAGAAAATCGTGAAGAAAGTATCGATGAGAGAAAGAAAGATTTAACAATGATTCTATGATTCATGTTCTATGATTCTATGATTCTATAGAATGACGAAGCGACGTTTTTGAGATCTTGATGCTAAAAACAAAGAAAATAAAAAAAAAAATTACAATCAATTTTTGGTATCTATCTTTTTTATAATCAACTAATATTGTACACTGGATATTTATTTAAATTTTAAAAGAATTGAACACACTGGATCTCTGAAATGGTGAATTAGTGGCGAATTATTGTAACTCTATGTGCATTTGTTATGTCAGATTATTCTCACAAACTGTACACAGCTGATCAATAAATAAAAGTGCATATACCATTTTTAAGTGATGTATTAGAAAGACTTTATTCAACTTTGTGTTCTTTTTACATCTAAAAATAAACCTTTAGATTAAATTAATTAGATTTTGTGTATTTATAGAATATGTAGTTTGTAGAGATTTATTGTTAGTAGAATTTCAAGTTGAAGACAATTCAATAAAAATTTAATCCTAATAAAATAAACAAATTGTTGATTTCATTGTTTTAGGATGACAAAGTGTATAAGAATCACCTAACAGGTATTGCAAAACGATTTTGGTGTTCGACAGTGTAATCTTATATTACAGGTAATACAGACGAATTATTTTCCTAGACAAACAAATATGAAAATTCATAAAAAATTTACATAGATTTTTTTACATTTGTAAGAAAAATTCGAGCTACAGACAGTCAATAATAACTAGATCGCTGATTTTATGCATTTATGACAAATTGGTCGAGTACAAACCTGAAAAGGTATTAGATCATTTTCAAGTAATTCTTCTATTATTTTTGACTTTTTGAAATTTACCAATTTACCTTTACTTTCCTACAATTGGCCTGGGCAATTTTTATTCTGAATAAAGATCCACAATCTAATAATAACTTCCAGAAATTTTGTACTAATTTATCAAGAGTGATTTCTTACAGTAACCATGTAATCACACTAACCTATATTAATATAAGCCTCACCCTTTTTCGAGTATTGGTGATCGAGTGTACGTACATATGTTTGTACGAGAAAGACATATTTTTATGACTTCCACTCATTAAACCAAGTCGAAGACTACCATGCGAATTTGCATATATACCGTACCCTCACGCATACAAAGCGCGAGTAAAGAGCTTCCGTGGCGTAAGCCAGCCGAATATCCGCAGTATAAATCGCCGATGCATTAGAAAGTCAGAAAAGGAGTAAGCGAAATATATATTCCAACGATAATTCGATAAGCTGCTTCGTATTCCCATTCGTTCCTCCATTTCGTTTCACCTCGATTTTTTTCTGGCCCTCTCCTCCCTTTTTTTTCGTAATATCCACAAAACGCATAAACTTCCAATCTGTTTCAGTAATAACCAGAGTAAACGATCGGACGTGACGTCACTCGGTTCGAACATCGGTAAGCCGGACCGGTTTGGAATTGTCGAGCACCGAGTCGATGGTAGGCGGGTTCTGATATTTAAAGCGGACAACAGATGTCCGGCCGAGGTCGGTGGCCATTACACGTTAATGTTGGACTTTGTTTGCCTTAAAAATTGATGCTGGCCATACTAGCCTTCCTCCCCCTCCCCAACCACTGTTTCACCCTTCCGGCCCCGCCGACCATTGACTCTTGTTGCTTCCACGCTATTTTTCCATTGTGCATTCCCACCCGCCATCAAATGAAAATCGGTCGATATCTGCATGTGCGAAACCAGTAGGTTTTGGCAGGGATCGTCCGGGCGTGAAATTCTTCGTCGTCTCATTTCGTATTTACGAAGGGGATGACCACTTACCTTTGAAGCGTCACGCGGCACTTGAATGTTTAATCATCCGATTAATTGTCTGTTTAAACTGTTCGGCCCGGTCTGGTCTACCGTTTCAGCACGGTGTTTATTCAAGGACATACTATCTATGGCGGAACACACTCATCTTTAGGCTACTTTGAGTCTTGGATTGCATAGTAACGTTTAACAAACTTCTCAACAGTCATATTTGATCGTGGAACGTGCTGGACGTGCTCTACGCTCTGTTATTGCTGTAATGCAACCGTATTCATAGCAATGTACTGTTTAGCGTTCTCTAAATTGAGTTCAGAAAATTAGATAGGACTGATGCAACTTTTATCATTTACAGTGGGGGATCATATAAACTGTGGATTTTATGCATTTATGACAAAAACTTCACTCTTTGGGACCAATAAACACGCATAACTTTCGAACTAGTGAATTTGACTCATTAAAACTTCGATTTTTAGCATTTTCAAGTCAAGATCTACAGGATAATAGAAAGGAAGTTAAAAAATTTTGGTCCCAGAAGGTGAAGTTCAACCGAATTTAACCCTTTCGTTACCATGGACGAGATATCTCGCTACCACTATGTCGCGTGTATAACGCTACGGGCGATATATTTCGCGTCAAAACGGTCGTTACTCAACGTCATGGACGAGATATCTCGCGTTGCAGTTTCTGTTTCGTGCTGCTATGGACGAGATATCTCGCGTATCGTTGATATGGTATCTTATACTAGAGAATCTGGTACAGACCTGAATATTTCGACGAACATTGCGCCGAACAGCGCGCCGAACAGCGAACGAAACGCAAAGTCGACATTCATTTCGGCGCGATTTTGCGTTTCAGACGCTGTTCGGCGCGCCGTTCGGCGCGATGTTCGGCGCGATGTTCGGCGCGATGTTCGGCGCAATGTTCGTCGAAACGTTCAGGTTTGTACGAGGCCTTTGATGTACGTCGAAAAACCGACAAGCGATGGATCGACCGCGCGCACGAACGCAAACGGGTGGTTCCATTTAAAAAAGTCAAGGTGACCTTGATATCTTTAAAAAAATGACATAAAAACAAAATTTTTTTTGGCATCGTGTCAGCTCCATTGTACCATTCAACTTTGTCCTTACCATATTTTACATACCTTAAGAAACAACAAAGATATTTGAGGTGCAAACGTTAGGTGACTCACCCTGTATATCATTACGTGTGAAAACAAGATAGGAAAAACCTTCCTGACGCAAGTATCTGTTACTTCTGATAATCATTAAATCTATAAGTTCATGGTTAAAAAATGGTTGAAAAATAGAACAAGGGCTACTATTGACTGATAAGTTCGTGTTTCGATAAAACGACCGTTTTGACGCGAAATATCTCGTCCGTTGCGTCGTACACGCGACATAGTGATAGCGAGATATCTCGCCCATGGTAACGAAAGTGTTAATATGACTGGTACATTATATACAACCGATTAAAATTATTAACAGAAAGTATAAATTTTTATGAGACCCCCTTTTCTCGTAATTGATTCTGTCAAATTTAATTTGGCATAAAGTTCCGCAATCAAACAGTAATAAAACTATTAGAGCTACTAGCATAATTTGACGAATTTATATTTAAACAATTCATTTTTGTATGCAAATATAGCTACACTGAAATCTTTTTATTTTTGTTAAGTATTTTGGGAAGTATTAATGTGCAAATATTTGTTTAACAATACTGCAGGCCACATTATAAAGCGATGTAACCTTTCCTATACAAGCTTTCTTCTCAACAAAACTATTGTTAGTATTTTGCGGTGATCGTACCTGTAAATTTTTCATAATTCCTATTCGTGAGACAAGTTAAGCGTGATATACGATTTCTGCACCCAACGAAATTATAATTTCCATTAAATATAAGGAAAAAACATAAGTTGTAAGAATTCTTTTTTGCAATATCTGTGGCAATGAAAGAGTTAATCAATTTTATTGAAAATTTGTTGAAGGATTAGTTGAATATCATTTTCCGAAAGACATCAAAACAGTAAAGGATAAATATAATAGAAATAAGTTGATAAATTGTTGCATTTGTTAGTGTATGTTGGGCATCTTCACTCAAAAATCAAATTACAAAAATGATGAGTTGTTGGATACTTGCACTCACATTTAAAGAATCATATTATTCACACTACCAATGACAGATTTTCGTCAATAAAATTACATATGTTACGTGTGAAATGGTGTTTCAACTCCTAGCTGATAAATCAACATATTGATTAAAATGAGTACTACTGTAATTAATATATTTTGTTCCAGACTTTTCATATAGCGTATGTGTCTGTGCGCAAGTAATGCTATTTATAAATAATAGGAAGGCAGGCATTATAATGCCTTTGTCACGTGTCATGCGAAGGCTTAATAGCGATAAATTTATAAATTTAACATTGGATTTACGAACATTTTCTGCCTATATTTACTGAAATACGTATACAAACGCATATAATATAGAAATATTCGAAATAAAAAAGTATAAATAATACACATTTCGCTGATTAAAATTTACGTAAATCCTCCTTGATAACCCAAATGGATTCTGTGATTCTATTGTTAAAAATTGTATTGCCTATAGGACACCTTACGAATTGTACTTGTTTATAGTAGCTCCTTCGGTAGTGGCATAATTTACCATTAGTCAGGCATCTCTCCTATTGTACCAAGTTATACACTGGCGGGCAAAATAAAGTTTCAATAGTAACGATCACAATTCTTACAAACTGAAATTTTATTTTAAAGCAGTAATGAATTTTTTATAAATACTTACATTTTATAAAATAATGCAAACGCTCAAATTACAAAAGGGAAAGTCAGCGAGCAATGAGAGGACGAGTAAACACGCGTTCTTTCGACAAAAAGGGGGTAATTGGATGACAAATTGGCCAATGTTCTAGTCTGCCTTGAAATAAATACCATCGACGAAACGCTGGCGCAGCGAAAGAACGTCGCAGCAAATTGTGCAAGTTAATTTCGAGCGGGCGAGAAATTTTCAATCGGTCGGCAAAAATCATGGAGGCGAAATACTAGAGTTTGGCGACGAGATTACACGCCCGTAAGAACTTGGCGTCTAACCGGTTAAATAATGTACCCCGGGTAAAACGGGCGAAAACCCGGCGTTGAAATCAGAGGAGATAAGTATCTTTCGCTACCACCCCCCCCCCCCCCCCCCCGCCGCGGTACCATTATCGCTATCTTGTGTTACTGGCTGCTTCACTGCCACCGTCTAGAAATGTTATAGTATTTGCCTCCAGTAATTATTCGTTTCTGAACGGGCTCCTCATAGTTTACCAGTCGCGTTGGTCTATCGACCTACTAATTACATCGCGCCGTAACGTTTGCAATTTTCTTGGCCTGGTTTCCGCCTGTATGAAGCGGCACAGCCCACGAGAAAATATTGATGATAAACTCACCATTCTTACGTTGAATGGTTATTTCGCTGATTGCATGCCAGCACAAATTGCATTAACCCATTGTGATTTGGCTCGAATAATGGTAATATTTTTAAGGAGATAGTCGAATTCATTCCGCTCCCCGGGTTCAATTACTTTGCGTATTTGCTTCCTATGGATCAGACTACAAGATTTGTTTTCCGTGGAATTTACGGTTCAGTGATTTTATATATAAAATATGATTCTTGAATTTTATACACAGGGTGATTACCACATATTATCATTTCGAATTTACATGATTATTTATTATTCGTAGCGGAAAATCGTTCACGTAGAGTTGAATGGTATCAAGAGGGGCACATTCTGACAATAACAGATTTTTTTTGTAGGTGGACGTGCAGAGAACATATTAAGGTCATTCACTCTTTTTTAAAAATGGAAACATATTTTTTATTGCACCACTTAATGTATCTTAGTTGGTTTTATACAACTGACTTGCTTTAACAGTGATTAATAACGAAAGTGGACGCACGAGTGCGGGGTAAACAAAATATATAGCTCCTAGCGAGGACAAATGAAAAGAAGAAGCGAGAAAGTATATTTCACGACTTTTGTTTATAAGTATATATATATATTTGTTTTAAATTTCTGTTCGCTTTGAATTACTAATATTACTAATATTAGAAACATTAGATTTTATTAAATATTGTAGTTAAAAATGTTTGTAAAGTAATGTAAAAATTATACTTTATTTCTTAAATATCTATGTGCTTAAATTACAAATGTAACCTATCCTCAACGTTAAAGTTTCGAAATTTGATAACAAGATAGAAAACCTAATATAAATAAATAAATTAATTAATTAATTAAGTATTAAGGTTTATTTGTGTTACGTGTTTTATTAAGTGTTTTATAAAGTCCCTATTAAGTGTTATTTCTTATTTTCTATCTAGTTCTCTTCATTCCTACCTAGCATGTATTTGATGTCAGTAATTAGTATATAGAACATCATATGTTTGACAATTCGGTGGCAAATATAGTTCATTTATCACATGCCATAGCGATGAAACAGCATTGCCAACGAAATTATTTTCGGCTTTCTCCTTCAATTAATTTATCCTAAAATCCATGTAAACCACAATGGTGGGAATACCCTACAATTATCATAGAAGTGACTTACTAATTCAAAGGAGACCCATTACCGCGGCAATAAAATTTTACTAAGTATTTCAAAACCGTTTTTCGAAGAACAAGAAATTATTGTGACCATAGTCAATCAACAACATAAGCAGCCCCGGTTTTGGAGCAGTTGCTGATACCGAAGTTACAGTAATCGAGTCACGAATTCAATGAGGACGACGTCCGCCGTGACACCTAATATCACGTTAATGCAGTTAAGTACTTACCGATCGAAGTCGCCACCGTGAGAGAATACAAGAATGCTTTGGCGAAGTTCCATTCGTACTCTGGGGCACGTCGCTCGGTCACAGGATCGCTGGCGGAACTTCCAACGTAGGTCCCGACGTTCTGGGTCGCCTTCATGTCCTCGGTGATCCTCTTCACTAGTTGTTCCTGAAAACGTGCGATCTCCTGCGCGGCCAGCCTAATCCAATTCTCACGGTAAAGAACGTTCAGGCTCTCCGTGATTATCCAAATGTTCTCCACGGTCTTTGCTCTGGCCTCGTAATTAACCTTAACACGAGAAAACGTCCCGTTGAAATATTGCACACTTAAATCCAACCGAACGTATTTTAAATCTAATTCCTAACCCATCGCGCTCGGAGCTATTTTAATTCCAAAACCAAATTTTTCTTCCGACCCAGAATATTTCCATTTTACACGATTTTGTTCATTTTATTCGTACGGCACTGGTTCAATTTACACGCACAATACTGAAATGTTTACTAGTTTATAAAATAGGAATTTAATAATGTAAGAAATATTTTGAATAATTATATGCCCATTTTTAGTGGCAACTCAGAGTCGCCACTCGAGTGCGAAGGGTTAACTTAATTTTAGTTCTCAATGAGGTTTATTTATAAAGTTCCCTGTCCTTACAATAAATGAAATAGGCTTCGTAGTGTGAATGTCCTACAAAATTAGTCTACTGACTAGACTGCTGATCTTAGTAATAGAAACTTATTTCTATTTTTAATAGTTTTAATAGGTCAGAAGTGATGTAACAATATCCGTAAATTCTTCTCATGTATTTATCACTTTATATTCCACCCCATTCTTGTCATAAATGCATAAAATCCGCAGTCTACCAATGACAAAACTTTTTAATTATTTTATTAAGAATCTTTTACCAATATATTCGCGACATTTTTTTTATTAAAATGAGTCCAAACATGCTATAATTTGAAGCATATCCGCTTGTTCAATTGACGTTTCAGTAGAGCCTCGATTATCCGAACTGATGATATTTGAATTCTCCATTATTCAGATACGTGGTACACATGTAAACAGTTCAGTCCGAAGTGATTCGTGCACAACAAAATTTATTGTATAAATTAGTAAAGATTTGACAGAATGAACGCGCAACTCCACTGACTGGTACTAATCGATCGGTAATAATCGAGGTTTTACTGTATCGTCAATTATATAAGAAAATATAATCCAAATTGTGTCATGTTTGGTGTCATTTCAATCAGAAAAATATCACAAATATATTGATAAAACTTTCCTAAATAAACTTATTAAAGAAAAATATTTCATTATCAACAAACTTTATGAAGAAGTAACATTTTTTAAAATCAGAGTCGTAGAAAGTAGCATTTTTACCTATTTTAATAATTTGTTTATTTCATATTAAAAACCGTATTTTACGAAAATAGCTAGGTGCCATGTGCCGTCCTGTCTGATACCTACACGGTTTTGTAATGAACAAAATTTTATTCTACGACATAAAACGACTGCCACAATTTTCGAAAATGTAGAGCATTTTACTATAGGTAAAATTTTGAGAGCAGTACGTCTTGAAGAATTAAATTTCTAACAAAAATAAGAACTGTTCATGACCATTGAATTTTAATCTCCACTTGGGTGCAATGCACACTGTAGAGGTACAGGTAGAAACTCAATTATACTTGTGAAAATAAAGAACGATATAAAAGTATAAAGAGGAAGAAATGCAAAAAAAGCATTAGAGCTGGCTGCAAAAATGCCTTCTATATTTCATTTTAGACTGCGAACACCGCAGTGTTGTTTTAAAGAACATTGCGGCAGATATTGCATATGCGTTTATACAGGGTGAGTCTCGTAACGTGACGATCTCAAATAACTCGTAAGTTATTTGTTGTACGAAAAAATGTTGCGAACAAAAGTTGCATGGTTTTTTGAGGGACATACAGTGTTCTAATCTGATTTTATTACTTTGCTTTTTTATCGAGATATGAGAACCACCTTCAATTTTTTGAATGAAATGTCTAATATTTTTTCTCAAATTCGGATAAATTATGAAATTCTGCGAAAAAAAGTATTGTACAAAGTGGGACTATATTTATATGGTATAGAACACACTGTGCTGAGTAAAAAAGCCTTAGTAAACATAGGTCAAAGGGTGAACCGTTTCTGAGACATGAATATTTTTGTTTGCTAGCATTATGATCAGCTTACTTACTTCCTTGTAACTTCCTTGTTACTTTCTTCCTTGTGTTGACCTTTCGACCTATGTTTCCTAAGGCTTTTTTACTCAGCACAATGTGTTCTATATACCAAATAAATATTGAATGGTTTTTTTAACACCCTGTATGTACATATATTTTTGAAAGCTCAATAGAACGGTTGAAAACGTCATACAGTAATTGAGGGATCATTTTAAAAGAGAAGCTTCAGTTCTTGGGTTCAGGCATGACAAAAATTTTTCCATCTCCATAGTGTCGTTTGAATTCGCAAACTTTTTGACGAAAAGACTATAATTCCCCTCCCTGCTACATGATGTACAAATATTAAAGCCACAAACTAACGAAGAGTTCTGAAAGTACAGCCTTCGATAACGCTTTAATATGATTTCAGGTGGATCGTTGATCAATTTTTTTTTTGTCAAATTATGATTGTGTTGGTACGACGTCAGCACCAATCACCGAATGCAACCATCGCATTGCGTTTGAGTTGGTATAACTGCCGCGTCGAGCGGTCTTCCCGCGTTTTCGTCGCGTCCTCCCACTACTCTGCGAGAGACAAAGTTATATCTAATTAAAGGTTTTTCTAACACACAAGTGTTCTCATCACTGTGCATTCTTGATCCCTAATCCTAACAGATAGTTTATATACCAGCAATTGAAGATCTCAGGGCAACAAATGGTTAGCTCGATTTCGACGTGATGGTAAAAGAACAAATTCTTTCGATAATTCGGTGCAACAAACGGTCATATCATGAGATGTTTGTAACTGTTTGTTGCCCCGAATGTTTACAGTCGCTCAGACTATTTGTTACTCCGAACGATTGATCTAAGTGGGCAGTCACGTCGAAATCGAGCTGACCGTTTATTGCCCTGAGCACTTCAATTGTCCAGCAAAGAATTATTTCAGTGTCTGGAAATTACGTGACCAATTTCAAATCGGTGTATAAGAAGCAGAATCAAAATTTGAAATAATAAGAATAAAAAGTTGAGAAGTACGAACATTGTTGTGAAGTTATACATAGATAGACTGCGGATTTTATGCATTTATAGCAGAAACGTAAATAAAATACAGAGTAGTGAATACATAAAAAAGAAGGGTATAATCCTACATTATTTTCAATTTATTATAATTAGTAAAATAAGAAACACCTTTATTTCACTCCTGCTTCTTACAATTAATGAAGAAGACTGTTATTTTGCATGAACATCTGCAGTTCAGCTATAGGAATTTCAGTACGAGTTTTGTATTTAAAAGTAGAAGGCGTGTTATTTTTTCATATTTACATCTAATAATCTTAGGATTTGATTTCATATATTTTATATCTCAAAAATATATTATTAAAACTATATATTCTCTTTTAAATTTTTAATAACTTACACATTGTTCCTTTATTTTCATACAAATGAACCCATAAACATATGTATATCAACTTGGAACCTAGTTGGTTTATAAACTATTTGAGGTAACAGCAAAGCCTATTGTGTTTTGTTCTCTGGTAAAGCTGTTTATTTACTTTTCTAAATGCTTATAGCTTGTGGCTTAGATATATATTCTTTGTGATTAGAACTTCGTTGTTAATCATAATTTGTTAGGAGAAAACGATGCGCAATTTCACGTGCAGCTCTGTCAGAAACAAGTTGTGGCCTACCCTTTCTTGAAGAAGTTGACACACTACCATAGGTTTTCTTTATTCTTGCAACCATCGTATGACTTACACCACATTTCACTGCAATTTGCCTTAGTGAAAAACTTGTATCGCAAAATGCAATGATACTGTTTCTTTTATCTGCACTAAGTGCTTTCATCTTGACTTAGGCGTGTCAACTAACTTTCAAATAGGAGAAAAACTGTGTAAACACCAGTCTAAACGTGTCTTACTATAGTTGGCTATCAGTGTTTGTCGACAATTTCATTTCCCTAGCATTTGTGTACTATCTTGACTGTTTCTGATGAAACGTGCAAAACTGTAAACATTGCTTCAAATCCTTATTTTTGTAAAATATTATATGTATTGTTAATATTATCTAACATAAACTGTTACATTTTGTTTATCTATAATATATAATAATTATTATTACCATATAATTATTATTACCTAAGCCTTATCATTCAATTGAAAAATAGGTTGTATTATCACGTTTTATGTAAAACCAACGAAGTGTGTTTACACTTTTGCTCGTCACTGTATGTGTTGTCAATTCGGCTTAAACTTGTGTCTCTAACGTAGGGCATAAAAGTTTAAAGGAGTGCTATCGTCAGGGGCCACGAAATTTAAGACTAGTGACAGTGAATAACATCGTGAAAGTGGATATATTTTTGCAGCATACGGGTCCCTGCAGGACGGGTTTGACTTTAAGGGGGCCGGCAGGCATTTGGCCTTGACTGGCACGCTATGTTACGCTGTGCATTTTGTTCTAGACATTTTACGTCTTAAATAAGTAAGTAATCAATTAAAAATGCATACCACCGTGTTTGTACATGTCTTTGCTACGTCTGTCCAGAGCCTTTTTTTCGATACGAACACTAAATCTCTCGAAATGGAGAGAATCTCTCTGCGGCAGCCAACTTGTGACGTCATACTTGCTTCAGAAAGCGAGTTTTCTGCCGAATATTACAAATTACTCCACGATGAGGTAGAAATTCGCAATTTGGGCTCTGGACAGACGTAGATTGGACTTTTAGGAAACACAAGTGACCACTTTTAAACTGCTCATTGCAATATTGAAGCGTCAATTTGTCAAGATTTTGACCCTTGCAAGTTCATATACGTATATTGCAGAGAGATTCTCTTAATTTCGAGAGGTTTAGTGTTCGTATCGAAAAAAAGGCTCTGGACAGACGTAGCAAAGACATATACAAACACGGTGGTATGCATTTTTAATTGATTACTTACTTACTTAAGACGTAAAATGACTAGAAAAAAGGCACAGCGTAACATAGCGTGCCCGTCAAGGCCAAATGCCTGCCAGCCCCCTTAAGGGAGGAAGAAAGTGAATGGGACGCTAGATCGATAAAACTTCGTTGAAACGAACTTTAACGGGAAAATGCGCAGATAATTCGATTGTCTTCGACTTCAATGGGAGATCACTGAAGATAGAAAAAAGGAGTAATAATAAATATAGTATGATAAATCGAGATCCATTTATGTCGATGCGAGTGAAAACGTAATAATGAAATGAAGGCGATACGCAATTGGCAAAAAGATTATGTTTTGCTGAAAATTTCTTTGATTTCGATTATATTTTATTTAACCCTTACGCCAATAACTGGGTACCCGGGAAATTACTTTCAGATTCTTTTTAAAACTTTTTTAATGTTTTTGTTTACCAATAGTAAGACTATTATAGGTTTTTATGTTGTTGAGTGAACACAGATTAACTTATATTTGGGGCGTATTCGTTGAAACTTTCAAATGCAACACCATTGAACATCATCATACATTTTGGTTCTTGACATAAGGGTTAATTTTCATACTTTAGCAACATCTGACTTTTGCGATTATTGTTCTTTCTTCGACGTAAGGAACACAAATATTTGCGATCTTATCCGATCTTATCGGAAATAACAATATAATAACGGTAATATAACAATGTGATGGGCAAAAATTTGACTAGAAACTGCAGCTTTAAAATTTGTTTCTGCACCCAATTTCTCGAATTTCCCTTATTCCTCCGATCACTGTTCCATTGTTAAATTCAATAAAAAGTAAATATTTTCAGTTTGATAAAACGCACTAATTTAATAGTTTTAAACTGTATTTATATTCTAACTTTTCTTCGCAAATGGTCTTTTTGGGAATTATTGCGTGTTACCTCGTTTCTATTTAATGAAACGTTTCCCCATTGAATAATTTTATATTCCGAAATAATTGCTCCAGTTCAAAGAATACGTATACACGCGCGCACGCCAAACAATGCAAACCAAATTAGTTGTTTATGCCAGCAATTGAAATTGGATTACTCTGATGTTGACATGTTTGCTTCATTTTCATTTTGACCCCTCATTGAAATGAAAATAAGATTATAGAAACATCGCATTTGTTACTGCAAATATAGGGAATTTAAAGCGAATTAATTGCGCAGCAAATGTACATTTCTGGTATTCATGCGTTTGTGGAAAACGTTAATAGACATTATTGCAAATTGCGAGCGAAATATTCTTCCCTATGATTGGATTACTTCTGTGTATGCAATTAATAACCGAACTATGTGTGTGCATTCACGTACACAATCTTCTCGTTTTTATTTCAGTGTTAACAATTGTATACCCAAACTATTACTTGCATACACTTTTTTTATATGGACGTATATTTCTTTCTAATTAATTACTGAAAATGCACCCAAAAATTGTTTTCTTTCAGTTGTATTTCATTTGATTAATCTTACCAGTTACTAACGAGTGGTATTGAATAAAAAAGCTTATTTACAAATCATATTAGTGGCAGGATTCTTCGACCAAACTATAGCAATTGGACAATTGAAAAATTCTAATTGAAAGTTGATAGTACGACGAAGTAGATTTAGATTTACAGTAATTACTGATTTATTAGATAGGAAAACTATGTTCATCCAGACTTTCTGGTTATAAGATTTTACTAAATCGTAGCGTATCCTACATAAAAAATATATAAAACTGTTACGAAATAATCCATTGGTTTTTCATAAAATGAGGACGAAAAAATTAAGCATAGAACAAATTTTGTGCAAATTTTGGAGGAATACGTATTATTTATTCACAGTATTAAAAAGTATAATATAGAAAAGTTTAATACGTTGTCATACTACTTCATACCGTTCTATAATTTCCATGCATTGGAGAATAGTAGGATATTTTATATTTAGCAAAGGAACAAAAGCAATCATCAATTAATTAATATTTTTTTTAAATATCAACTCTTCAGTTCCATTCTTTCAATTAACACGTAATGCTATATTTCGTTTTAAAAATTCGGTAATTAGACGTGGTGTATTTGCAGGAAACCCGTGATTCAAAATCTCTGCTGCAATATTATTTTTTACAGGAAAGCTGTCAAAAATTTATGAAGTACGTTCAGATAAAATTTATAATTATTAAGCGAAATATAAACACTCATTTGCAACAAGTTACAACAAATATACGCTGCGAATGCAACAAAAAGCGACCAATTTCATTTAAAATAAAATTGAGAAAATTTTCAGTTCATGGATCTGTAAATAAAATAAAGTTACAATTCAACGTAATTATTTTTACGCTAAAGGCACAATAATTTTTCATAACATCGACAATAATATTTTGAATTATTTAATTATTAATAATCTGCTGCAATTGTTTTTATTACAAATATAGATCAGAAAAGTATTTTACATGATTACGTTGTATTTGATTTTAGATGTTGTTAGGAACTGAATAATTTTTTATTTCCATATTTAAAATATGGTATTAAAATACGATAGTATGTAACATTTATAACGTAATAAGTAAAATTGTACCGTTTTGAGGGATACATGCAACGATTCGATACATCGACACCTTATACAGCTCTTATTTGATGAGCCTTTACACCAACCGATGACACAGAAGGAAATGGGAAAAGAAAATTTCGGAGTAAGAACCAGCAGGTGTACCACTCACCTGTGTCAGCCAAGCTGTTGAGTTTCGTCTGGTAGGTTGTCCCCCCGCTATTGTGGTAGCAAGTGTCCTTTGTTGTATCCCAACCTCGGCACCGCTTTCAATGGCAAGGAAGATAAAGCTACCTAGCAGAGCGTAACCCACGAGGAGGGCACATATCCCTAGGTTTATAATAAAACCTTTCAGGAAGGAGTGCTGGCTAGCCTTGTCCGGCACTCCGCCGAAGCAGAGACACTTCACTTGTCTCGATGGATGTGTTTTCGAGCGGTCCGACGTGGATCTCTTCAAGGACGACGTATTGCCATTATTCGCGGGCTTGAAGCCCTCGTAAGCCCTGTAATGTCTCGCGTTGTCCTTCTCCATCCTCTTTTTTCCCGTCCTGTCGTATCACCTGGTTCTGTCCTCTAACTCACATTTGTCAAACTTGATTGGTATCTCAGCGCGGTCTGTCGTTCGCATTTCTCGGCTCACCTCGCTGATATCGGCCGGTTATCGACAAAAAGGCCCAAAAAGAAGAAAAATACGCAGACAAGCGTGGATCTCTAACCTGTTCGCAGCCCTCCTCTACGGCTAGCCTCGCGTTAATCAGACGGCACGCTACCGGAAATCGAACTTTCCCAAGCTGAAATGTTCCTAAGCACCTTCTCCAGTTCCCGCCCCCGTTCCACTATTATTCATTGTTCACTCAGCTCCCGGTGGCGAATATTAATCGTGTCGGTACGTCAACGTCGGCGGCGGACAGTTCTTTCCTCAACAGTTTCCTTCGTGACCATCGTCGAGATCTGCGCGAGTCTATTCGCGCCGGTCGGGACCCGTTCGCATGATCTGCCGAGTTATCAGATTTTCCAGTGCAGGCAAGTCTCGGTTCGAAACACTCCATTGGACGAGGCCAGCCGTGACAAATTACGAACGGTTTACACAGGAATGTCGAACGCGCCGGAACGGTCTAACATTTTCGACGGAAATTTCGCCGCGCGAAGACAGAGGGCCGTTGTCAGGGTATCGACACCTCGATCGCAGTCACTGTCGATTTTTATTATCCTCGTAGAAAATGGTCGTTCAACGGGTCCGGGATCGCGAGAGGATTTCCCAGGATCGGAGGTTCGATCGCGAGCGGGGCGGGCGCTCCCGTCATTTTTCTAGGGGACTGCCATGCCGTCCTCCGTGGAACGCGTTCCAGAATTCTATAGATAAAATCGATGTTTGAGATATTTGCTAGGATATTAGTTTCTCTTCAGGGCGAGGCGGAGAGTCTCTATGGACACCGGTCCTCTCTTACCTAGAATATTACCCCGCTAAGGGACGCATACGTTTAAGAAATGTTTATGTACGTCCGCGGCAGAGTAATGTTGAGTTTTATTAAAGAATCCACCATTACGCCGGGCATAATGTCCCCCGGTAAGTTCGAACGAGGCGCATCGGCGATCGCATCTCTCCGATCGGGCGGATTCGTTCCGACGGAGGAGATTTATATTTTACAGCGACGTTCCTTGATCGAGCGTATAGCTATTATATCGTCGAACGTGTCCCCGTGCAATTCTAGTCCGAAACCGTTGGCTGAAAGTTTCCTTGCCGTGGATGCACGCGTATCGATCAATCAAATTCGACGCGGCGATAGCAGGGAAAGTCGCATCACCGCGACAACCAGCACTTCTAGTACAAGGTCTCTTTCCCTCTGTTGGCAGGAAAATAGAAACTTAAGGAACAGCGCGGAGTGAATTTCAAGAGTGTCTCCATAAGTCGCTTAAACTTTCTTTCGTAGCAGATGAATGTAAAGCCACCGCGACGGTTCCTGCTATCCCGTCTATCCTTCGTGGTACGCGCAGAGTTAAGAGTAGCGTCGTCGCCGCGAGAGCTGGAGTCGCGAAGACGAAGACGAAGAAGAAGAAGAAGAAGAAGAAGAAGAAGAAGTAGAAGAAGAAGAAGAAGAGGAGTAGAAGGGTGCAGTCGGAGAACGCAACCGGCAAAGAAGTGGATGGCAATTTCAAGGCTTCATTCCGACAAACCGGATTTCCAGAATAAGTATTCCCGATGCAAGTCGCGACTGCGTGGTTCCGCTCATCGCTCGAACCTTCTCCGTTTCTCCCATCGCCTTTCTCAGCGTCGTTTTTCCCTTCGTTTCCGCTTTGTTCGTCGACCTGGCAATCCCAATTTAATGCGGACTCGTTCTACCTCCAGGTGAGAACTCGCTGCGAAAAGCCGATTAACACGGTCAGACTTGATCCAGTAATTTGCCTGCGCCTTTCATGCCGTGCCACGCTGTTTTCATTCCGTACGCTCGGCGAATAAATCAGCAAAGCCGCGATGCGACGCGAGACAGGGGCGAGGCAGAGCGAGGCAGAGCGAGGCAGAGCGAGGCGACGCGCGAGCTGCCCCGTCGTTTTCCTTCCGCTCGATCGAGGTAATCTGCAAACAGAAACGAGAAAATAGGATTGGTCGATTGGATTTCACGTTTACTTTTCTTTACAGTACCAGCCCCGCGCGGTATTGCGGTAATATTTCAATGTGGCGCGAGAACCATCTCCGATGGAAATGGAACTGACCGTTTCACCGTTCCCATCCTACAAACACCCACCCACCCAACCCCCCTCACCCGCCAGGCTTCTTCTTCCAATGTTAAGGTAGTTTCGATATTCGAAACAGCGAGGCGTGAAATTTGCAAAGCGAGACATTATCGACGCCGCCGTGTTCGAGATGTGTTTGTGGGACAGGCGATTACGGAACAAAAGACTTAAGAAATATTAGGAAATAATACTCTCCGCATTCGATTATTTAGGAGGCTGTACGCGCCGATAATTATCGAAGTGCTCTAAGTCAAGAATAAAAAAATATTTAACTAATAACCCCAGAATATGCATCCTTCGACACAACATTTTTATCTACGAGTCATAATAAAGAGAAAATAAAGATGTCTGAATTAGGTCAGGAGACCTATTTGTAATATACATTACAATATACGGGGTCGAACTCCCTTTATATAGAGTGGTCCACGCAACTTGCACACCTTGAATATTTCCGTTACTTCCAATAATATGATAGAACTTTTGAAAATTGAAGTGCAAAATAAAACTGTGAAAGAAATAGAAAAAGAATTTGGAAACTCCTAATTGCGCAAATTGCAGCACAACTTCTGTACGTTTATACGAAACTTGGCACGCAAGTAGAACACCAAAAAATATTTGACCCGTTCTTTTTTTTTTATAGGTGTCCAGTTTCATGTCACATGGTGTGAAAGTACCTCCAAAGATTGAGAGCGAAAACCCATTTTTCGAAAGTAAAATAATATTAATGAAACTAAAACCAAATATTAAGTATACAAATTCTTGACCCGTTTGTAAGACATACAGTGACGTAACCTGAATAACAAAAGATTATTTGAGCATTATTAAACGTGTGTGCAAATCTTTATTATTGGTATCGCTTTATTCTTTATAAAGCAACTTTTATATTTAATATTTTGTTATATATCCACTTACGATATCCACTTATATCCACTTATCCAGGTATTTTATGACTTACGTTTTGCATCCACTATTTAGGAAAATTTTGTAATTCTTAAGAGGGAGATGGCAAAGGAAGTATTCTGTATTATTCAAAGAGAAATTTTTGTGATTAATAAATAGTATCTCTTGGGACTTACGGACAAATTTTACATTTTTTATGTTTTTGTATGTGAAATGACTTTCTACTCAAACGTACCGCTTGCCTCGTTGTGTCCAGTATACGCACATAAATTATTTAAACCAGGACGTAAAATTTTTTTGGTTGTAACTCTACAAGTGTCAATTTATAATCTAAATTCTTACTCCTTATCAGTGGCAATAATTCGGTATTACTATTATATTTCAGTAACATCAAGTTTACCATCACGTAACCTGAAAATCGTTTGATTATTAATTTCGAGGAATTAATATTCATATTTTATATAATTAATATTAATATATTTAATTTTTTTCTTATTTATGTTTGTATTTAAAATAATACTAGATATGGCGATACGATGAAGTATAGATTATATCGAGCACTAGTTAAAAATAATATACAGTTCAAAAGTTTTTGACTTTTCAAAAGTCAAAGAGTTCATTTTAATTAAATATTCTTACGTAAATGATTCCTATGACAGATTATGTGTCACAGGTGGGAGGCTGAAGACATTTTACATAATTTAAAAGATAACATTCTCTACATACATTTTTCGTTTGAGCTACAAAATTGATGTTTCTTTTTTTAAAAGAATAGAATATTGACTGTAATCGCACAAAAGTATAAACCCTTCCGAGGTTCTATATGTAACAGTTACTTGAAGTAGAAATATAACTTTTGGCTATAGAGCAGGCCTAGGCCTGCAGATCTTTGACGTAAATGGGAATTCGATCAAGCTGTAAAGGTAAGGATTATGGTCGGAGAAAGACTGCAGACCGGTGGTCTATCGTAACTTCATAGGTGTGCTCGAACGTTTCTTATCCTCTCACTGGCCCTATCAAATTTCAAGAAGAATCAGAGATCTGACGCCAACGAGAACGACTCCGATGTGCCCAAGAAGACAGCTGAATTCTGGGTGGACGTGGAACGTGGAATTATCGTGGACGGCCCTTTGGGAAATCGCGTAGAAGTTCCTGGATGTTCCTGTTCCCTCGCGTACATCGAACAGGGTCCTCAAGAACCTTCCACCGGAGAGACCATAATCGACGATCATCCTCGAATCCGCTAATACAGGTCCCAGAAAATCGGACAAAAGGAAGCGGAGGAAGGCCCTGGTCGGATGAAAATGGAAGGAACGACGGCCGGCGGCGTGGCGTGGATACCGAACGAAAAGTCGATTCGTCGTAAGCGGAAACCGTACGATATACTACGTCCTTCGAGCCTTCGACATCCATAAATGCATAGCAAGATCAACTGGTTTAAAGCTCCGGAGTTCTTCATATCCGAGCGTGATTCAGGAGCCGTGGCTGGCTAGATGTTCAGCGATATTTAAATTCGAAGATTCCGCGGAAGCTTTTGTACCTCGTACGAGGATATATAGGAGAGAAGCTCGACGTCACAGTTGAAAACTGAAAACGTTCCTACGGTATTTTTAATACCGTCGTAACATTGAGTTATTGAAATTCTTGGCCGAGCGGAGCCGGGACCGGCGTGGCTACGTTTCGAACGTGACCGATAATAACATCAGTATATTAACAATTATGATAGAGAACTGTCGAAAGATTAGAACTATTCAATTCCGAGTTTAGCGCACGTCCCTCAGAGAAATTCCATCGTACATGTTATTTTAATAATATGCCACATATTAAATACACACGAGGTCTGTCAGAAAACGACCTTACGTTGTAGCGGAAAGAAGTTTCACCCCTGGCCAATATTGATGATGTTCCCTTCAAAATATTGTCCTTGGAAAAGACGCAATCTTCTTCGAGCGATGCTTCTACTTATGGAAACACTCTTAAAATTATCTTTAGGAATAACGAATAGATGCCTCGTCGCGTTTCGTTTGTTTGCCTCAACGTCAGCAAATCTTTTTCCTTTCAGACGATTTTTCATTTGGGGGCACAACCAGAAATCGCAGGGAGGAGCTATAATATATAGATCAAGTTAAGAGGATTAAAGTGAAAAATAAATAGAAAACAATATAAATAATATAGATTTCGCCGATTAAAATTAACGTGAATCCTAATTGATGAAGTAAATGGATTCTGTATTTCTGGTGTTAAAAATTGTATTGCCTATAGGGCACCCTGCGCGTTGTACTTCTTCATAGTAGCTCCTTCGGTAGTGACATAATTTACCATTAGTCAGACATCCTCGTATACCAAGTTATACGGTGGCGGGCAAAATAAAGTTTAAATAGTAACAATCACAATTCTTACAAACTGAAATTTTATTTTAAAGCAGCAATGCATTTTTTAACAAATATTTACATCTTGTAAAATAGTGCTACGGTTTGTCAAAATTGGACGGGAACTGGCGAAGTTGCAAAATGGCGTGTTTCATCAGGAACTGTTGAACACTATATATGTATATATCCTTTTTAATATTCATTATGCTCTAAAAATAAGTATAATTAATATAGGCACAGTAATTGGTACCCCCCCCCCCCCCCTCGGTAAATGGGTCCCTTACCCTATTGTCACGTGAATGGGTCACTCATTAAGATTTTATTTCTAATATAAGCACGCATTACCTACGATAGCTCGAAGACCTAGTATATCGCAATGTTAATTACATTGAAAACACAAAGGAACTGCCTTCAGGAGAAAGAAATCTCTTTCTGTTCCTTTTGTTGCACAAGATTCTACGATGATTTTTTCGCTTTCTAGAGCCAGCTAAATTTAGAAAGGCAATTTTGCTTCAATTTTGCAGAACTCGAACAAAAAAAATCACACTATGTTGGACAACTAGGTGTTTTTTACACAGGAAAACAGGCGCTTTCAAATGGTGGTAACGCGATGTATCAAAAACTTTTATCTCTCCCCATGTTATGTCTGGAATTTGAACAAAATTTTTTGTAACTGTCAAAGTCTTCTTTATGACGCTCTAACCATGTTAAAAAGCAACTTAGCTGAACATTTGAAAAAAGCATCTGAAAGTAGAGACTTGAAGCTTTCAAATGATTATTTAACGATATCGATACAATAATTTTTGCCCGACTTATGATCACTTGAAATTGACTCAATTTCTCGGGATCGTAAAGGTGATCCTTTAATTTTTTAAGGAATGTACAAACAAAAGTTCGATATCATTTCATTTTTACAATTTTTTGTCTGACAAAATGAAAATCTAAGATGTTTGTGTTCAATCAAGAGATTATGTGCAATATGCAGGGTGTACAAGGTGTACATTTCCAACCTTTAAATGTACGAAATAGGTAAACATTGTCTTATTATTAGACTGCGGACTGTATGCATTTATGATAAAAATGAGAAGGCATAATTTAAAATAGTAAAGACAATAGAAGAATTTAAAAATGCTGCTGTATTATTTTCAGCCTACTGAATACATTTAAAAAAAAAAACAACTTCCTATTTCACTCCGGTTTGTCGCAATTCAGGTAGACGATTTTTATTATGCATAAAGATCTGCAGTCTTCTTATTATCTCGTCCAGCATCGTATTCAAAATTCTTGTGAGCTGCAGAATTCGATACAGTTAATGCCGCAATTGATTCGTACAAGTCCGAAACGGAACGAACACTGATCACTTGATCTTGAGAAAGATCCCTTTTTAGGAAAGAGGATAGGAGTAGGGATGTTTTGGGGGAAAGTAACAGGAAGGAGATTGGAAGATAAGGCCCAGACGCATAGATATTGGAAGTCCGAAGTGGTAGTGCCAAACGCGAACTTAACAAGGATTGATTAAGAACCTTATCGAATAGGTGAAGTAAAGGGTTAAGCCATCAATATTGTAGATCGGGGTCGTTACGTCAAGAGCGGGACTGATAAGAATTGATTAAGAGCGTTATCTGATAGGGGGAGCAAAGGGCTGAGGCATGAATATTGACGAAGTTGTAATCGTAGCGCCCTATGGAATTTGGATCGGAGAGGAAAGAAAAAAGGGGTTACTTCGGTACTGACAAGGGACATTACCCAAGTGTAACAACACCGATTTTAATGAAATTTATACAGGATATAGTTTGTTGAAAAATATTGGACACGTACTTTTTTTTATCTGCAATGATCCATATCTAGGGAGCGAAAATATCCCCTGAATTAACTACATTCCTCGATCTAAAACATACAAATTAAAAAAAAACCATTGTCCTAGATCTTCTAGTTCTCAAGATATTAGCAAAAATAGAGTTTTCACCCCCCCCCCTCTACTATACATATCCATATAACCAATTATATTTTTATGTACTTCTCAATAGTTGTAAATAGTTGTTAAAGTTTGAAAAGGTGTTGACGCGAATACTTTATACGCTCTATTTTTATATTTATGTGAATATTGCATTTGTATATGGATTTGTATATTGATATTTGTATATTGATTAATACTGTATTTGGATTTGATCTGTGGGAAACTGGGTAAAATAACTGAAGGACTCCGTAGTAAGTTTCCTCAACACAAGTACATATATTTTAAACCATGTTCAAGGCAGCGTCAAGGCCGCCACAGATCGGAAGTCGTAGTTACTTTTAAATTATTGAGTTGTAACGTAAATATGTTCGGTTGCAAGTATAAAATGTTCTAATTTTAATGACTTATAGTAGCTATGATTAGAAGCCACCTGTAGTCAACAATTTTAGAATTAATTGTAATGGTGTACTTTGTTAATAAATGAAATAAGATCCTGAAGGTAATCGAATTTAATGATACAACACAACAGTTTAGTTTTTTTTTTTTATAAAATAGAGGTTAATATTTGTAAGTAACAACATTCAAAATGTTAATTTCGAGCATGTTATACATAGCTTTTACACTGTGCACATTATTATAATATTTCCCTAGTTGTATGTGTCTATATAGTGTGATTACTTGAACTACAATTACGCTTGTTAAAACATATTTCTGGCCTTTTTAGTCATCATTAGACTGGATTTTATGTATTTATGATCAAGAGTACATGACATTTGAAACAGTAGGAAGATTAGAAGAATTTAATATAGAATATGAAATAATATGATCCATGTATTGTTTTCACCTCGCTAAAATTTGGCTCCTATTTGCTGCAACTAAAGAAGAAACATTTTGTCTTTTTGAAAATTTCTCACAGCATCAAATTAGTTGTTATCAAAGAGATTTCATGTAATGGCGCTGGTAAACTCGTAACCGCTGCGACCTAATTGAAACGGGACGTAGTACGTACTACGAAAACCGTAAAATTAAATAGTTTAATTCCCGAAATACCTCTCATATCTTGCCCACCGCCGACAAAGATCTATCCAGTCAATGTAGCACAATTACATTTCGATGGTTCGTTTGTGATTGGACGATGGTGAAAGGCGGTGAACCTTTCAGAATTCGATACCAACGACGAAAGAGCTCTTTCACCGTTCGCCTTCGATCGCTTTTGCCAGTCAGATATTCGAAGAATAATGCTTCGAAGGATTTATCGTTCTCCGACTTCAATCCTATACGGCGGAATCCGAACGAGTTCAAGCCAAAAGCTCCACAACACGCGGCTACGTGTGTATTTGAACAACAAAATTGAACGCGTACATCCATCGAAATCTTTATAGCATCGACAGTACAACTATCGAACGGTACAGCCGATCCGCACGGCCAAAATAGGCCAATGAATTTGAGCGGGTCCGATACTAATTCAATGCTAATTTATCGTCGGAGCTGACCGATCGTTGCGCTCGGTCCTCCTTTTTATCGGCGAAGAAACGAACACCCTTTCGAACAAACTACTGAAGCACGTTCACGACTATAAATCGGTTCCAGCGATGGCCCGGCATGGATCTGACCTCTCCCACTTCCGTTCCGATTTCCAACCCCTCTCCTTTTTCGCTTTACGGCCCGTTTACGGGCTCGCCTACATCCTCATGTAAAAGACTGATTGTTCCTCTCTGTATCTTTTATTGTAAACAATCAAAGAACCAATGATACCGAACTTTATAGCTCATCAAAGCGGTGTTCGGGTAGCGGTGGTTTTATGGAGATACGATATAATGCGTGGTTATCATTCTTGTCAATAGTTATTACTGATCACGTTGAACAAATATTGGCCGATAAAAGTTTTACGAGACATGCGCTTTGCTAAAGCGAAAGTGGTGAAATTACAATACATATATGTGGTACGAATATACAGGGTGTTCAACTACAGGTGGGAGAAAATGTAAGGGGTGGTTCTTCATGACAATATAAAGCGAAAATGAAGATTAAAAACTTTCAATTTCGGCCACATTTTTCAGTTATTAACTCCGTTCAATAATTCAGTTATTAATATGTACATTTTTATGAATACTTGCACTTGCGAGGATTTCATTAAATATTTATGGACATAATGGTTATATACAAACCATTTTATAGTGATCACGAGTGAATTACTTATGTGAGCTTGAAAGTACATTGAAAAGGCATTGATCCCTTCTAGTCGATAATTCCATAGGGCTGATATTAGACATGCCCTTGTGGATTTTAAAGAGTAGACAGGTTCAATGTCGTTCAACGATTAATTTCTAAATCCTTAAAACATTTTCATCTCGCTGGGGCCTCAAATGGGAACCAATTTAGGCATGTATTTGTTATTCGATACGTGACTGTCGCGCGCCTCTATGACGTACACCACGGACACCTGTGTTGGTCGGGTTGCTGCATTTTTGGCTGCATTTCAATTGTTAATAACTAAAAGATGTAGCCGAATATCGGCATACATTATATTGTCATGGAGAACCAGCTCTTAAATTTTCTCGCACCTGTATTCGAATACCCTGTATTACACAGTGGATCAGAACAGTATTGATGAACTTAGTTTTTTTTTCTGGTGTTATGCATGTTCAACCAGTAGCATAATAATACAATTTATGTAGATGTTTAAGTACTTCACTCTATGTAGGAATAATATGCTGCTGTAGAAACGTTAATAGTTTGCCATTAAAAAGTGTTGTACAAATAGAAAAAAATGTATTGGTACACTCGATTTATCTGTTACAGGAAATTTTGAATCGAACAATCAGAAGATAATCGCTCATTAATTATTAGGATAGAAAAACAGTTTGTAGTTTGAGAGAAATTTATAATCTTTCTCCAATTATTTTGTTACGTTTTAGTATGACATAGTGTAATTACAAAAAGTAACAAGATGGCTAATAAACGAGACTCATTATCGTCTGTACTGTCAAATGTACAATATAATAGTATAATAATGTACAAAGGCCAACAGTATAAAACTGTAGGAGAAAAGAGAATGCCACAGGCAAGAGCAACGACTACAAGAGAAATAATAATTATAGTACTCCACAAAGCATAATAAGGCTGCGAAGTAATAAAGAATAAAAGCACTTCTTCACTGTATTGTGGTCAGCAAGGAAAAAGCAAATCCAGCCATGCAAACGGAAAATACGAGTTTTGAAAAATCGATTTAAAAAATGTACTATGAAGTCCAACGATTACAGTGTTATTAAGGGCCAAGGGTAGTCACATGACTTTTTCTGAGTCAGCAGGTCGGTAACTGCTGTATAATTTCCGTTCACAGTCTTGGTCTTGATCCCGCGGGTCATAAGTCTGTGACTAAACTTGTAACATTTTTTGCTGTGTATTATCGATACCATGATTTCTGACGCCAGAAACGTGCTTCAAGTTTTTGGCTTTATTTCGCAGAGAATCAAGACAAAACACAGCTCAATTTGAAGGTGGAGATATTTTCTAGCTCGCGCTACCTTCGATTTCATCCAGAAAACTCATCCAACGGCATAAAAATGCTTGGATTCCGAGGCACGCACATCATCAATTTTTGACCTATTTCTAATACTTATATCACAAAATATCTGCATACTCTCGTCAGCTCATGACCAGCGCGCGCTGCATTGAACCTTCCTCTTTCAAATGAGCCCCTTCCCAGTGAAAAATATTCTTATATAAGGACGAAAAGTTGAGGCACGTAATGCCATTTTTCGCCTAATTTTGTCGGTAACGTGGTCACTCTAGCTTATCGCGAATCTACGAAGTCTTGGCCCTTAAGAGGGTCGCCTTGCCGCCTTGATGACTCGATATAACCGCACATACATAGAAGAAACCCATACACGTACACGAAACTTCTAAGAGTCGCGCGGGCTCAAATTGATGTTTCAATATAGCAATGAGCAATTCAGAAGTGGTCAATTTTGTTTTCTAAAAGTCCAATGTAGGACTATACGGTTTCCAAAATGCCTATTTGTATGTTATCGTGGAGTAATTTGTAATATTCGGCGGCATACTGTCTGTTACGAGGCGTCTGAAACTGCACCTCGCGGTTCCGACATTTTTCACTATTAGCTCCACCATGACTGTCAGGCCTCTTAAACGTTGTAGAAAATTTGGTTACTGATAGAAGGGTTAGTGGGTTGATTGACGCGGGAATTTTATATGTTTCGCATAAATTTCAACTATTTCATATAAATGAAACCGATCAACATCATTAATAGCAAATATTAGTTACTTGATAATGAAGTTATCGCCTTACACTATAATCCAGTTATTTTCAGCACTGATAAATTGATATTCAGTGTCATGACAATCATTTCAATAATTCTGTAGCGCCGATCATCAATGATCTCCATGGTGTTAATCTTTTGTCAGTTGAATGTCCCCTCTGAGGCACCCCTAAAAATGCCAACATTATAATTCAAAGCATACATTACTAAATGTCTTTGTGTTTAATAAATTGCTAAACATCTAATACGAAGTAAAACACCACTCAATTTCATATGCACAGAATGAAAAAGATCGCATGTGACGAAAATATTCTAGATCCAATGAAATGTCCGAACTCTGAAGTCCAAACAGCTTCGAACGCAAAAGCTAATGTATCACGCAAAGAGGAAACTGTTACAACACATTCAACAGATTATTATCTCAATATTCATTCAATCTGTGCCACAGCTTTAATAGCACGTTTCGTTGCTCCTCCAAAGGGGACCATTCGACCACATTTCCTTAACTCTCCAAATTGTTTCCCACGCAGTCTGTCTTCGGGCCTGATAATATATCGCGACATGGTCAACCTTAAAATTGCACCTCGGCCACGTTTCATCCGGGAACGTTCATTCTCGGAGATTGCACCGCAGCTGGCTCGTACATTAGCATTTATAACCAATTCTCGGGAAGAATCGAGAGATAACTGGCTCAGAAAGTCAAGTGCACGGGTCCACCACACCCCCCCCCCCCCCCCCCCCCCCCGCCCCCGATTGGCATCTTGGTCGTTGAGGATCACGGATGTGCGGGTTTAATAGTGGGTTGGCGACTTGTCGATGGTCACGGGGGGCTGAAAACGGGCGAACAGGGTCGGTCCTAAGGGTACGGCATGGGAGGGGAACGATGGGAAAGGGGCGGTTAGTGTGAAATGCAATTTTTCCATTTGGCGCTCTCTCCGGCGCGGCGCGGCGTGGCACGGCGACGGGAGAACCACCTGTGCTCGTCTCAGCGACTTTTAAATTCGTACCATTGTCGATTCTATTTGCTGAAAAATGTTTATTCAATTCCGTTTACCGTCACTGCAAGATATTTACCCGCTCGCTTTTGCTCGAACAGCCCCATCGCACCACTACAGGCAATGGAAATTGGATGAGGTCGAGATGCGAGGCGGATGCCGCGGTGGTCTGGGGTGCTGCGACAGGAGGGAGAGAGAAAGAGAGAGAGAGAGAGAGGTGCTGGGAGTGGCCGAGGATGAAAGAGACCGCGATAATTTCTCGCTAAGCAAAGTGGAACAAATTTTCCGGCAAATAAAGCACTGCCAGGTAAGTGTTAAAACGGTTTTGGTTTATGAGTGGGAGATATGACGTTTTAAACCCCTGCCTGCTGACTGTGCTAATTTGATATTGGCGAAGGCAATATTTCTTACCGCGTGTGCGTCCAGACTGACACGGTCACATTCATTTCGTTGGGAACGTGGACGCACATTATGTGGATTTCATTCTGCTAGTCGGACATGCAGGGGCCGGGATTAATCCTGCCCTCGGTAGAAAATATTCCATCAACATCGTGAACATCGTTGTTGAACAAATGATTTCAGCGTATGTTAAAAATGAAAAATAGGACACACGGTGTTTCGAAACATGTGGGCATAATTTCGGGGATGACTTCAATAAAATGAAAAAAAACAAATTTCTGAGAGCTCTATTCCGAATTATAGCCGTCTTTGTATTGTACCTGTTATGATATCATCTCCTCCACGTTTATACAATTTTGGGACACCCTGCAGACGAATGGAATAAAATAGTTTAGGAAATGTTAAAAATGTGTTTCAGAGAACGGTTGACTTGAGACTTGTAGTTCTCTTGAGGGTTTTCTTCGTCGCGATTAGTACTATACGATGCAATAAAGATCAATTTTGACCTTCAAAAAGGGGTCAAGGTCAATTTTGAGGTCCGTTTTTTTAACAGATCTCCACCTATCCAGAAGTGCAGAATATTGGTCGTAACATATAATTTTGGAACATTCTGTACGTTTGGCGTGTGCGACAAAGTTTGTAGAGGTCGAACACATCGAAGAATAAAAGTTCTGCGATGTTGTATCTTTTCTATTTTGGCAATTACCCGATTCCTGTTTCGCAATGATCGTATACCGAATAAGAGTTACAGGAACGGGATAATAGGAAGGCATACAAAAATCTTCGTATAAGAAGGGAATTCAAAGTCGATCAAGGATCCTCGAGGAACTTGGAGAGTTTACAGCATCTACTCCGTCTTGTAAGTAGCCCGAGCGGAAACACCTCGTTACTTCAAGTGCTTGCATTTGTAACTTTTTACAAAAGTCTATTCGGTTACCCTTACAACCATTCCCGCAAGAACCAAACGTGATGAAACGCTGTTGGACGGCGCGGCGGTTGGGAAGCCGCCTGCAAAAAGGAACCACGCGCGGACAAATAACGACGATACATTCCCTGCAGCTGTTCGCCAAACTTTATCACCATCATTTCTCCCTACACACGCGCGTATCTGCATTCGTGTCGCGGCGAGTTACACGTGTAGAACAGCCTGCACGCAGCCACGGCGTTAACTTAAGCCGGTGCGATGTCCTGGAAGGATATCGTAAGTTGCAGACAATTTTCCACCGGTACATGTGACGGCTTCTCTTATCGAGCCGCTCAACGGGAATACGAGAAACTGCGAGGCGATGGAAACAGATATCTACTATTAAGAATTAGATTTCTAAAGACGATCGAATGCCATGAACGGCACGTTTGACAATTCGTATTATACAGTAGATTCAAAATATTGAACCCCTTAACTTGTACGCTCGAGTTAATTCGAGCACGCTAAACAGGCCAAATTGTGCACACTCGAGATAATTCGAGCGGCGTTGTATTTTATGCTGCTATAATTTTTCACACTCGAATATAATCGAGAATTGAAAATAACAATGTGAAAGCAAAGAAAAAAATCGTTTTATTGATATTTATCATTTACATGGGATTGTAAGCTATAACACTTATTTATTCAAGAATAAAATATAACCTTTTTCCATGGAACAAGAGTGCAGTATATCAAAAATTGATTCTTCTTGGCCGGTTTTTGTTAAAAAAAACTGTGCGTTAGGGAGTTAAACACTAAATTTCCAATCCTCCAGAAATTGCCAATGTTTGAACTATGATAATTTCATTAAAAAAAAATAGTACGTTACTACACCCGTCAAAAAAAATTAAAGGATTACCTCTACGATGATCAATTTCAAGGGATTATAACTCGAGCAAAAATTATTGTATCGATATCGTTAAATGATCATGTTAAAGCTTCAAGTCTCTACTTTCAGATGCTTGTTTCAAATTTTTCGCTAAGTTGCTTTTTAACATAGTCATAGTGTGACGAGGTTTGACACGAAAAGATACTCGTATTCCCCGCCATAATTGTGCGTGTAGGTGGCGCGATATGCGTTAGAGTGAAGTGCGTCCCTCTATGCTTTCGTGTGTGTTCTTTTCTGTTCGTTCGTCACTGTACGTAGCCTATAAGTGTAGCACGTGTATAAGCCCATATGAAATAAACCATTTATTCATTGTTGTTAAACCCTAACATAGTGTTTGAAGAAGACTTTGACAGTTACAAAGAAATTTGTTTAAATTCCAGACATCACATGGGGAGAAATACATTTTTTCGATAAATCGCGTTACCATCATTTGAATACGCTTGTTTTCTTATGCAAAAATCCAGTTGTCGAACATAGTGCGATTTTTTTTCTTCGAGTTCTGCAATACTACGTATCACGAATATTTCAATTAACATCAATATAATTGTGAATGTTATGGATTTATGACAAAACTAAACTATGAAGACATTACAAGAATTTGTGCATGTTGTGACATTATTTTTGACATAGTAAAATTCTGAACAGAAGAGATACATTATCATTGAACTTATGCCCAAACGACATAAAAAATAAATTATGTACAATCGAGAATAGAATATTTTTATTTTGCATAAAGCTCCGCGATCCAGAGTTGGGCAGTATCCGATGAAAAATTTATTTGAAGCGCCTTCGGATACAAATTCTCTGTTCTTTTGTTTCTATTCGAAGTCGGATGAATCGCGAGAAGTTATTTGTATCTTTATTCGACGAGCGTCTGGTTTCGAGATTTGTATTCGACGTGCCTCCGGATGATTTTCTGGCTACGTCAGAATTTATTCGGATGGTCGATTGCAACGCCCCCATTTATTCGACGGATTTATTTGTAGATACTCGGCGTCGCCGACCATCCGAACGATTTTAGGCGTCGAATAAAAATTAATTTCAGAATGTATTCGAAGGCAGATGTCGCGGCGAAATTTATTCGTAACTTTTATTCGATATCCGAAGCTCGATTTGGCCAGACGATTTATTTGAGGATTTATTCGGGACGAGTATTTGGCAGAGATGAAAATGAAATGTATCTTTTATTCGAAATTGTATTCGAAGTTCGGATGGCCGACTTTTTTATCCGACGTTGCCAAGCCATAATACGTAAATACGTACCACGGTACAGTGACTACCACTAATAATCGAACACTTTTTATCGTTTAAACTTTAAACGCTTGTTTACATAAATAAATTTTTATTATTTAAACAATTGTTTAAACAAATAAATTTTTGTTATTGAAACAAATGTTTACACCAGTACATTTTTACTAGTTAAACGCTAGCTTACACAAATAAATTTTTATTATTTAAACAATTGTTTAAACAAATAAATTTTTGTTATTGAAACAAATGTTTACACCAGTACATTTTTACTAGTTAAACGCTAGCTTACACAAATAAATTTTTATTATTTAAACAATTGTTTAAACAAATAAATTTCTATTATTGAAACAAACGTTTACACCAGTACATTTTTACTAGTTAAACGCTAGTTTACACAAATAAATTTTTATTATTTAAACAATTGTTTAAACAAATAAATTTTTATTATTGAAACAAACGTTTACACCAGTACATTTTTACTAGTTAAACGCTAGTTTACACAAATAAATTTTTATTATTTAAACAATTGTTTAAACAAATAAATTTTTGTTATTGAAACTAATGATTACACCAGTACATTTTTACTAGTTAAACGCTAGTTTACACAAATAAATTTTTATTATTTAAACAATTGTTTAAACAAATAAATTTTTATTGAAACAAATGTTTACACCAGTACATTTTTATTACTTAAAATATTGTTTAAACAAACACATTTTTATTACTTAAACAATTTACGTCACGTTTTGCAGTGAGTAAAATGTTACGTCCTCCGACTCCCTTTGGGATTGATCAGAAGCCGTTAGAGCCGAAAACGGACGAGCGGTAATCCGTTCTCGAGGCGGGGATCGCTTGATATCGCCTATGGAGAAGGGTTGAAAACCCGTGTCGTAAGGAGAGGGAAGGTGCTGCAGGTTCTGGGTTATTTCGCTAAATAAATTGATTTTTCGAAACGATTTTGTAGCAGGAGTAACGAAACAACGTGTATATATTCTTTGGAATAATAAAAGTTTACAAAAATAATAATGGTGATAACAAATATAACGGAGAGTGAGAATATAGATAAGAAACGAGATATAAATGTAAATGTAGCTATGGACAAATGTTAACGCTTGCTAGGGGGCTGGGGGAACAATTTGTTTGCGTAAAAGGTGAAGCGGGGATCTGTCTCGGTGATTTTGCAAAACTCTGGAAAACTCGGATAGCAAGGGGTAAGAGGGATGAGTTTCCATTGCGGGGAGGGGAGTGGGTTGGACGATGATCCGGTTTCCAGCTGCTGGGCTCGTCTCTGAGTTTTGAAACGGCGGTTCTCCTGAACCTTCCGTCCTGCCCTCCGAATCTTCTTGCTTCTTGTGGGTGGTCCTGGTGGTCCGGTATCCTTCTTCGCGGAGGTGGTTTTCGTTGGTGGGGTTTCGGCGGGGATGAGGGAAACTCGTGCTAAACGTTCTTGCACGGAGTTGAAGGGTGTTGGACAGACAGTGCTAAACGTTCTTGCACGGTGTCTGGGGTTTTACTCATAAGCAAAGTACTTGTCGGAGTGAATTCCGATTTTCCTGTTTTTTTCCGGGGGAGGTATATCCGTCAGAGCATACTTTTGACTTCGAGAAAGTCTTCGTCTCAAGCAGCATCTGACGGATATTTTCGGAACTGTTGTACGGGGTGTTTAGTGAGGGTGGGTTTTTTACAGGCTAATTGCTGTGCGGGCGCGTCGTCTTGGGTTTTCCCTGTGCGTGAGAGAGAGAGAGAGGGGGAGCGCTAGGCCTATGCTGGCCGTCCGCGCGAGGGAGAGAGAGCGCGCCGCTGCAGGATCTACCTGTGCGTGCGACGGAGATAGGGGGAAGGCGTACGATTCTGTGTAGGAATCGGGCACGTGCACATGTGTTAATGCATGGGAACGTGACAAAAACTCTTTATAAGAAAAGGAAATGTCATTGGGTTTCACCATTGGTACTCTGCTGGATGTTAAGTTATTAAGACAATTTTATAAAGAACTCTTTAGATTATGTATTATGTACAGGTACACGTACATATGTAGGCATTGCATGCTATGGCATTTTTCTGTCTACTGTTTATTTCAGAAAAAGACAAGGACTAGAGGTTATCCTCGTGCGCGCTACGACAACGTTGGCTTCTTCTCCGCTCTACACTTTTAACGATTTTTGCAGTGTAGGCGGTTACATCCCAGAAGCCAATCGGGTGTCTTAATTCTAAAGTACGCCCTCCGAGAGGCGACAGGGTGAGGGAAGCCGACCAGTTTATTAGGGTACCCTCGCCCCGAATCCTCGTCGCCTACCTCGGGCCCTTAATGATGCACATTTGGTCCGCAGATGTTTTACGGTACGTCAACGACTATTGAGACCTTTAGCTAAAATACGAAGTCTCTAATAAATCATCATAAAACAGGAAGTTCCGCTAAATCTCAAAAATAGCCTGAAGTCACGTCCGCACCGTAATCATAAACTGCGCCCTTGGCCGGTCTATGGCACCCTGCTGCGGCCCACATGGGCCGCAGTCGCTCGAATTCCTTACAGGTTCTGAATTACCGACTCTGTAGAACATGCTCTGGTACGGCAGCGGACTCTATCGAAATGGAACGGTCAGTTAGTGAAATAAAATTCGTTGATGAACTTCGAAGGAAACGTTTCAATACTGGCACCGTCTAACTTATCGGATTTGTGACGTGTTTAGACTTGTTTTCATCAGCAAACTATTTGCAATCGATTAATAATGTTCCCATGGCAGAATTATGAATTGTAACAAACATTTTATTGTTATTAATAAGTGATGGTGAAACGCTTACATTGTTGTCTCCAGGCGGCACATGACGGGACGCTCCATATTGTCGTGATTCAGTATCAGAGGCAACATTGTAACCAGTAGCGTATTGGCGTTTACCAACTAAATCTAATATTATTTCTTATTAACGTTACCATAATGATATCATTACCTACCGATTGAAAATGTTTTCCTGAACAAAATAAGCCCAAACACGGTACAAATCGAATAATAATATCATCGGGTTGTGCTGCCTTTTTCTTGCGCCTTCGGCCACGCGGCTGTCACGTAATAATCAAGAAGAAAATATAAAAAAAACTTTATTGCTCAACCGGAGTTGAGTACCACTGAGTTAGTTACAAAGATTATTACAATGATTGAAATACACGAAGAACATACGTAGGCGATACTAAAACAAAACTGAACGCTCGTGCCCTGGGGCGGCGGCCTCTTATACCGTCGGAGACAACTGACCGCTGAGGATATTTGATCCCTTCTTATCAACAGGACTTCTCCGAAGGTGGTGCCGTGTGCAACGAAGGTGTTGGCGTGTGCAACGAAGGTGTTGCCGTGTGCAACGGGCCATAATCAGGTGTGGTCCCTGTCACATTCCCCCCTTCTTAGATTGAACTTAGTCCCTTAAGTTCTTTTTGAGGATGCTCTTCTTGAAGCGGACCCGCTGGGGCTGTATCAAGACTTTTCCTCCCTCATTGTCTTCGATTGCCAAAGGGCGGCTTACAGTGGTGTACAGGCTGATTGGCGCACTCGGTTGCGTTGGTTGGAAGTCGTTGTGGATTTGTGGCCCTTTCTTGATCTTACAGCAGAGCAGGTGGAAACAGAGTTTTCTGGGGACGCAGTTCTTCAGACAGTCGAGTAATCCTAATTTGTTGAGCACGTACAAACCTATCAATCCTACCGATACATATCCTATTATTTGTAATGTACTCATACCATACGATCGCAAAGTCTCTATTCTTCTCTATTCTATGTTCGAAATTTAGCTTTGATATTTCGCTATCGAGTTGATCCGCGGAAGTTCGGTACGAGGCAATGTTGCTTATAATTTTCGGCGTGTTTTTGATCTTCTCCAAAATGTGAATGTATCTATCATTGTTATTGAGTTCTATGGTTTTCATTTTCATATCGTAAGCTAGTTCGGTTTTGCTTTCGCCTATTCGCATGTACTCGTTATTAAACAATAAATCGCATGAATCGTTAGAGCTAATTATAGATGGTCTGTCAATGGTCTGAATATTATGTTTTGTGGAACATATCGCGTCAATTTCTACTGGTTTAGAGGGTATAGCTAGGAATTGATTTTCGGCGTGCAGCGGTATGGAACTGATGTAGTCGATCTTATAAATGGATATCTCGCAATTGTTGATGTTCTTCTTGTAGTTAATAATTTCGCTGTGACAGTCGTTGTCGGAATTACTGTTGTGGATCGGCTGCGTTTGTTTACAAATCATGACTATCTTTCGTTTACAATGTTTGGTGATATAGTCGAGATCAGTGTTTATGTAAAGGAGGTTTGAAGTTAGAAATACTGGATTTTCTATCACGGGTGCCATAAGTATATTGTTTCTTTTATGCGGGATGGGGTATACGCGCATTATATCCCACTCTTGTTCGAGCACTAGAGGTATCGAAATCTTGAAAAATAATTTGTCATTATACGTGAAAACGGTTAAGTCTCTGATGTCGAGTATGAATTGAAAGTGTTCGATTTTGGGCGCAATGGCAATGTTATAAGTGTGATGTCCTATGATCTTCGCGTAGTTGCTTACAAACTTTTCGGGTTCTATAATCTGTGGGCTAATGATACCTTGTTTACCTAAAATGATCGCGTTTAATATTTCGTCAAGTTGGAAGTGCGAATCCTGTATGGCATTATCGATTTTCATTATGAGTTTAGTAAATATGCTTTCTGTATTCAATTGCTGCGTTAATTGGTTATATGAACGTTCTAAATTCTCTAAACTCTTTGTGTTAAGCATTTTCTTTATAAGCGAAGTCTGGTTAGCTAGTATGATTTTAATCTGTTTGTCGTCGTCAAATAAGGTGTCAATGTTTTCATTTATCAAATCCAAATCGTCTGTGTCTAGTGTTCCGAATAAGCTTTTAGAGATTGATCCGACAAAGTTCAATAATCCTCGCTTCGTTCTCTGGTGTATGAGGGTTCTTACGTGACTGGCTAATTGTCTAATATTATTAATACGTATGTCTAAAGTATCTAATGCTTCGGTATAGTCGAAGTTAGTAGCTGATTTACTGATTTCGTTCTTATATTGTGCTATGTTTTCGATTTGCTTAAACATCTCGCTCGTGTCTAGACCTATTATCACATTGGCGGTACTACTGTATAAATAACCCTTATTTATCTTTTCTAAAAATATGTTATTCTGGGTATCTAATGGTGTTATAGTGACGTGTGCGCAAGTTAATCCCGCGAAGAGGATTGTCGTCCTGGAAAATAAGATTTTAGTCTGTTACCGTGTACTTTCTTATCGTTAATGACATAATACGGTGTGCATACTTTATCAATCGTGAATGGTCCTAACCATTCTATGTCTAATTTGTGTTCCTTATGATCATTGTGTATCAAAACTTGATCTCCTTCTTTGAAAATTGATTGCGGTTTAATAATTTTACGTCGCTGGTCTCTTTGATATCTTTGTTTACTCTTTAGCAAGGTGTCTCGGGCTCTTTTCAATCGTGAGTCCCATTCTTTTTTTCGAAAGGATACTTCGTCTTCGTAACTTCGCTGAGGATTTTTGGAAATGGTTGAAGGTAGGTTAGCTTTGTGTCCAAACGTTAGTTCAAAAGGTGTGTAGCCTGTGGCGTCGTGTGTCATTGTGTTATACGCTAAGCAAACAAAGTTCAATTGTTCGTCCCATTCGTCGGTGGATGTTTGTTGTATCGATTTTAACATGTCAGTGACAACTGCGTGCGTTCTTTCTAGGGATCCGTTGCTTTGCGGGTGGAATGCGGTAGTTTTGATATGTTTTATGTTAAAAGCTTCCTCGTATCTTTGCATTAGTTCGGAAATGAAATTCTGTCCTCTGTCTGTTAGTATTTTCTTGGGTGCGGAGAATATATAAATGTAGTGGTTCAGTAGGGAGGGCGTCCCATATGGATTCGGTTCGTTGCGTCTTGAGGGGTACTAGTATAAGATATTTAGTCAGTTCGTCATGAATCGAGAGTATGTACTGATTACCGTTATTCGTTTTTTGTAACGGTCCTAACAAATCCATAGCTATTTTTTCGTTCGAGTCTATCGGGGTGTCGGTTATGCATGGTTCTTCTCTTGGGCGAATTCGCGTGAGTTTAGCTCGTTGGCAAGTGTCGCATGTCTCAATGTATTCCTGAATTAGTTTAAACAAGTTCGGTATTTTGTAGTTAATTTTGATTCTGTCATAGGTTTTCTGTATTCCGGGGTGTCCGATTAATTCGTGATTTTCTTTGATAATTTGTTTAATTTCGTCGTCGGTCAATTCTTTTACTGGTTCCCATGCAAATTCTATCTCTTTGTCCGTGTCGTTAAAGAACATGAGCATTCTCTTGATCGTATTTCTATCCTGAATTGAAATATCATTGTCTCCTATACCAGTTCGATTCGTGTTCCTGATGATTTTATTCAACATGTTTAGCCATTTTTTTTATACGAGGTCGCCGCCGCGTCTACAATGTATGCTGGCGGTTCGTCGGCGTGCTCTTTGCACAGGCCACCACACTGGTACTCGCACCAAAGGTCAAAAGACTGAATTCTGGTAAGCTGAGAAAAACTGTTTGACAGAATCTGAGCTAACTAACCTGAGAATAGATTGTCTTAGACTTTTATATTTTTCGATAATGAATAACTAGCTAGTGGCTCGATGGGGAGGGAAGAGCAAAACGCATACGCGTGCAGGTAGATCAAATACTCAGAGCGGGTGACCTAAGTGGGCGCGTGCAGGCGATCCGGTCATAAACCTTAGCTCGCTGATGAGAGCCCTACTGTCCCATTGTACGGAAGTACACTTTTTAGAAGAAATGGTCGAGATAACGAACCAAAAAGGCAGTAAACCATTTTCACACTACACAATTATAAACATGGAGATAGCGCAGGTTGCTTAGCGAGAAACGTGCGGCCGCTTCTCGTTATACATTATGCAGTCAGTCTCATAATTGATGGCAGACACTTTAAATCAGAATAACTTTTTTTATAAATCGACCAAACGACTTCAGCTTCTAGACAGCTACTAGATGACATGTAATGAAAACTCAGGAAAAATTGCGTTATATAATTGTGTTAATTGTCGAGCTAGGAAGTAGATTTAACTTTGCTGCCACTACGAATTATTTGGTAGTTAGCATGATTTTGGACCATCGTATAAAAGATCGACTGTTATCCACGGAGAAGAGCCAACAATTGCAAATTGAAAAAAGATTTCGAGATGAAAATCGGTAAACTTTTTACAAACATTAAAATATTAACTAAACAGAAAGTATGACGAGTGTTGAACGTAGACATCAGATCCTTTTAAAAGGACCTAGCCGATTTATGGTCAAAACTGCCCTTAGAGGTTTTTCAATGATTAATGAACAATTCGAAAGCTGACTAAGAAAAACCCCTCTGAGTAAAATTTCAACCCCCTATCTTGCCCATGAGGTTGGTTACAGGGTAAATTAGATTTCGCGCTTCTCCGCGTATTTTCCGCACTCTGATGCTTCCTAAAATTCTGAAAAAATGTGACATATTTTGGATTCTAAGGCTGACTTTTGATAATTTTTTCAGATTTTTTTGTTACAAACTGTGGTCGTAAAAAAATGAAAAACCTCCAAAAAATCGGAAAAATGCAGATTTCTCAAAAATGTGAAAACATGCTATTCTACTGTTTAGTTCCTTGTTAAAGTACTATAACAGGCAGTGTCGTCAATTTTTTCTAGATTTTTTGTTGTGAGACATCATCGTCAAAAAACAATAAAAACCGAATTTTTTCGACGTTTTTGCTATTAGGAGGAAAGTTACATTTGTTGGTTTTATCGCAGATATATATTAAGTAATTTTTAGCATTATTAAATTGAAACAAGTAATTGTTTGACCTAAGAAATGTGATTTAAGAGAAAGAATAAATTGTATTTTGTGTGATATATACCAGAATGTTCGTAAAGTTTTGTAACATCGCCAGACGTCGAACTAAGGAGCGGATACGCTGGGGTTCTTATCCCGTCGGTGGTAAATGTTTTTTCCCATACATCATCTTTATTTTTTCAATTTCTTATATTATTTATTCATGTGATTTTAACAATATTTTTTTAATGTTCTAAAAATATTGAAGTAACATTGATTAGGCAATGAATATTTATATTATTGTGTTCGTCCACGATTTCCGCCAGATATGAAATTGCTTGTGAAAATTGGTAAGATTCCGTGAAAAGAATTTTGAAATCCACTTCTGTCATTTCCAGAAAATCAAGAAATCAATACTGTTTGAAATGGAATCTTTTTGCGGTTCCAATTGTTTTGACCATCTTAATCGGCTATGCCCTTTTAAATCTTATCACCTATACGTGCACAGTACCGAATGACAGGCTGTTGGAACTTCCAACTTGTGTGAAAGGTTGTAGACTGGCACATATTGGCACGAATGCGTACAAATACATATCAATATTATACAATATTTATATATCCATTCCTTTCAAAAACTATTTAACGAAGTTTAACGTTAATTTTCAACATTATAAACAATTTTGCGACAATACATTTTTACGACTGTACACTGAACCGGAGTATAATATAAAGGAATATATAAAATACCGTTCTTCACATCTAGTTATTTACATAAATCTAGGAAATAGTTGTTATTGCATAATTATTTTCAATAAGGGTTATACAAATTCTGAATCAACATTTCACTATCAAAATATATAATAAAACATCGCAAACATTTAGCATTGTCAATATACTAAAATGCTTGATAATATCGATGTGCTGATCTTCCCGCTGTAACTCGCATCATGTCATTTTACGCCTGATTTTATTTCGAGCCGTTCGCTTCGTTGCGAGCCGTTCGCTTCGTTGCGAGCAGCTCGCATCGGTGCGAGTACTCGACTCGACTCGAAAAGCGAGTCCCGGCTCGACTCGACCCGAGCTCGGCTCGCATATGCGAGCTTGGCTGCAGGCCTAGTACGTAGGCGATACTGAAACAAAACTGAACGCTCGTGCCCTGGGGCGGCGGCCTCTTATACCGTCGGAGACAACTGACCGCTGAGGATATTTGATCCCTTCTTATCAACAGGACTTCTCCGAAGGTGGTGCCGTGTGCAACGAAGGTGTTGCCGTGTGCAACGGGCCATAATCAGGTGTGGTTCCTGTCACACGGCCGTGTTTGCATGCTGTCCTTTTCTATCTACGTTCGCCGCAGTCGAAGCGACTACAAATATATGCATATATATGTGCAATTACAGCGACGATATACATATGTATATGTGTGCAACGACAGACGTCGACCCCTGCCGAATGATTCCGAGAGTAGAAGAACGAAACATGTGTTACTTTCTTTTTGGCTGAAGGTGTGCGTTGTTTTCAACAAATGCAATCTTTTCATAGAAGGGAACTTTTTAAAAATTTGCAAAAAATGAGGATATAGCCCCAAGTGTCCTCTTTACAGACCTGTTTTTTAAAAAGATGAACATTCTAAAATTAACGAAATTAAAATTATCTGAAGCGAATGCTGCATCGCGATACATAGCCTTGGACGGCCGGACACTGTGCTGGGTCGAGAAATTTCGTGACATTTTACAATAAATGTTGAACCGTAAGAGATATCAGGATGAAATTTGCAGTAAACTTCATTAAAAAATTATGCCTATCCACTGATAATTGTCGTCATAAATATATGTTTTCAGTAATAATTTTTTAATTCATTGCTTCAATGGTTAACTTGTTATTTATTTAGTACTGTTCCAGATAATTTAAATCATCGATGTCTTTGATTCTAAGGGCTATAGCCGGTTTTGGGGGCCAAATCGGCCCCGGAAGGGATTTTATTCCAATTTGCGCCATTCGATAGCCTACCAATAAAGATACCTTTCAACCAAGTTTTAGCCCTATAGCTCATCTGTAAGGGTAGTTATAGAGGAAAAACGAAAATCCAGTTTTTGGCCCATTTTCCTCATTTAATGACAATTTAAAATTCTGAAAAAAATGTGACACATGTCGGACACCAAATCACATACTTTGAGTCGTTTTCAGATTTTTCCGTTGCAAACTCTGGCTGTAAAAATCGAAAAGATGCAGATTTCATATGGAAATCTAAGAGCGACTAGAACAGAATTAATTTAGCAATAAGATATTGTCCTAAGTATTATGCTCAATTTTTTTCAAATTCCTGCGTTTGGTGCGTCATAGTAGGAAAAAATAAAAACCACTTTTTTCGGCGTTTTTTTCGTGAAAAACTAAGTTATAATTATCGTAAAAATATATTATGTAATATTAAACATCCCTAAGTTCGGAGAAATATCGTGCAGACTCTAAAAATTGCGTAGTACAAAACACGACAATTATACTATGTAGGATATATCCCAATATTTCGAAGGTATTTTCAACGACGCCGGTGGGTGCAGTAGCTATGGTCTCCGACTGCGGAACCGCTGAAGACTTTTTGGATCAGGTTCGCATCCCGCCCCGGGTCAAAATTTTTTTTCTCTTTAATCAGATGTTTTTTCGATTTCTAACCGTATGATTGTTGTTACGCTATTGTAAAAACATTTTTTAACTATGTTTAAACTATTTTTTAATAATTTTCCGGGAAAATATTTTTGGAGTACTTTCGGCCTTTAGTCATGTATGGGCTGTATTACTTATCTACTTAACATTTTTTTACATGGAAATAGGGATTGATTATTTTTGTGACAGAAAATATATACATGAAGTATTATTAGGAATACTTATCTGTGATAATTGTAGGTGGATTGGTGTGCGGTAGAATCATGTATGGCGTTTTCAGTCTTCGTCGCTATTGTGACGTAAACTGGGTAAAAATACTTGAAAAAAAGGAGAGTGGGAGTTACCCAGGTCTTTATCCCGTTCTTTACTGACAAAAAGTATAAGTTTATTTAAGACATAGTTACAAAACGGAGGTTCAGCCAAGATTGACTGCCCTGGGAATGTTCCCATACTTATAGCTTGACCTTATTGATTAGTAATGCATTTTTTTGGGGGGCTTTCGAAACCAGGCGGATGTGATTTGACTAATGCTGTTGCGTACGCGTGTATCGAGAAATGCTGTGGTGTCGAGGTGAATGCTCGGGGAATGCTGACTTGTGCAAATGACTCGGGAAATGCTGTGGTGTCGAATGGAATATGATCTGGTATAGCTCGGGGATTTTTAGGGCGTTACATACCCCCCTTCTTAGATTGATTTTGGTCCTCCAAAATTTTACTTCCTCTTGAGGATGGACTTGTGGAATCTTGCTCTTCCGGATTCAAAGGTAACACGCCCGTCTCCTGTATCGGAAGAGAACTCTATTGTTGGTACTGAGGCGTCCGAAAGTGTCGTCAGTCCGCCTGTCGGACTTCGCGGGGTCGTAAATCCCGTTTCGCTTGCTCGCGGACGATATTCGGGCCTTGACGGAGTTACGGGGTAGCTACGTCTAGTTGAAATGAAACTCAACGTTTTGGAACAACACTTCAATATATTTTAACCTAACATTTACAAGTCAGTTGGCGAGGTATGACGCGTACAACGAGTTTTCTAGACGCGATCGATTTGTGTTTTCTTCAAGGTATCTTAGCTTTCTGCGGTTCGGTGTCGTGTCGTCTATAAAGTCAACTCGGGCTCTCCTTCTATTGGTTAATGGGTGGTGCATTTGGTCGTCGGAGTGGGGATGCGATTTGGTGGAATTGTGTTTAGATGATCTGAATGGATTAGGTGTAAGAGATATGGGAAAGATGGTCTGGAAATTAAATGTTTGTGTATTGCCCTTTCAATGGGCTCGTTCACGGAGGTCTCCAAGTGGTGTCCGATGACACTCCAAATCTTGGGACCGTCGCTTCGCCTAAAGTGTTTTGGCTATCGCAGCCGACGGTGTTTATCATAGCTCACGTTCGGTCTGTGTCGGACCGAACATGCCGCCCGCCTTGAACTATTTAGTTCAATAATATATGTAAGGAGTGCGCTCCTTAATTGATTTAAATCTTCCCGCTCAATACAGTGAGTCGATAAGTAAGGGTCCGCAGTAGCGGCAGAGAAATAAAAACAATGATTCGGCAGACACGTGTGAAGATTGCCAATTTAATGGCACCCGACTCATCGATGGCTCATCGACTGGAACGAATACTTTTAATTGGCTAGCTGATCAATCGAAACGAAATACGCGGAAATATATGAACAAGGTGTATAAGGAGCGTGCTTTCCTGACAAACAACGATATGTGCGTTCGGAGATCTCTGATTGTTCGGCGAATTGCCGAGTGCCGGGACCGTCCAGCGGTGGACGCGGAATGAGAGCACCGGAAAGAAGGATGAAGTTCCGGAGGAGACGAATGGATTTCGCAAGAAACGAAAATGCACGGAACCAACGGTTATTTATTTTAAAAAGACAAAACTCATAGTACACGGACGTACACTGACGCTCGGACAAACACGGAGGAACGGCGAGAACGGAAATCTTGCTCGCGGCTCGACGGATGATCTTGACCGCGGAAGAACGGAAATCTTGCACGCGGGACGAGACGATTCGCGACACGGATGAAAGAAGATTATTGACCGGGGAGAACAATAATCGTAGAAAACGGTTAACAGTCGTACTTGGACTTTCGAATGTACGTGAAGCTCGAGCTTGAATACGTGCGGAGCGGCCGCGAAAACGTGAGTGAAGCTAGAGTACAGAGAGCGTGAACGAGACGCGTACGAGTCGAAAGCGTATGGTCGAATGTCGATCAGACGAGAAACCGTTGTCTCCGTCGACGCGATCGGTGGATCTTGAGGAAACGGGTGGTTTGAAATTTGGGGAAACAATAGCAGAGAGACGAACGAAGGACGGAGAAGGAGCGACACAAAGAAAGGACGAAACAGAAGCGATCGCATCGACGAAGACAACATGTACGAGACCAGAACAACAACGGGCTATTTATAGCTTGGTGTCGAACAGAAATCAGATCAAGTCGTTATCGTTCGAATCTCGAACACTGATGAAGCTAATTGCAATGCTGATGAAACGATACAAAAGTACTCATACCTCATAAACTAATTATTTGTGAATTTCATTTCGTTCATAAATTATTACGTTGCAAAGTAAAACATGCGTTTGCGTTTGCGTTTGTGTGTGTGTGAGGTCGTCTCCTACCGGTACGATGTTTGGGTTTACTCGGTTGATGGGTGTACTTGTGTGCGTGTGTATTGGTGTCCGGACGTCAGATATAGAATTTCGTATAGCTGAGGCGCACTGACAGTTACGATTTGTACGCGTCTGAAAACGCATCGATAGATCGGTCGGCTTATCGAACGAAAAACCCCCTCAACAGGTTATGGGCCCAGGACGATAAATCCTGTGTCGAAAGTGAATAATTACAAAAACGCGCATCAAAAGGTGCGGAATAGTGATCGGTGGATAGGTTTGAAGAGGTCCCAAGATGACGTCGTCCGCATTCAGTATTAAACCACTCACAAAGGATAATTACGAAAGTTGGGCAATGCAGATGGAAGCCGTGGCAATAAAGAACGGTACCTGGAAGCATGTGAGCGGAAAAATATGTAGACCGATAGTCAAAGCGGGAGCAGAAGAGCAGCAGTCCAGGCTAGATCGGGAAAAATGGGACGATGACGACGCCAAAGCGAGGGCAGACTTGATAATTGCAATTGATCCAAGCTTATTGCGATTAGTGAAAGGGTTGAATACAGCTACGGAAGTGTGGTGCAGATTGAAGTCAGAATTTGCATCGACAGGGCCAGTCAAAAAGGCGAGCTTGCTGAAGCGTATTTCAACGTTCAAGATGGCCGAAGACGACGATCTCCGAACACAACTAATGGAGTTCTTCGACGTCACAGCGCAATTGGAATCGATGGACATTCCCATAAATCAGGAGTTGCTGCCGTATATGCTATTGAACAGTCTGCCGCCGAGTTTCAATATGCTGAAATGTTCAATGGAGTCGCGAGACACAGTACCGAAACCAGAGACTATAAGGCAGAAAGTTCTAGAAGAATTCGATTCGAGAACGCAACGGCAGAACGACGAAAAGTCTGAAGCAATGTGGGCACGAGGAGGCAGGGGAAGGTTTCAAAATGGCCAAAGCGGTCGACAGAACGGTAACTCCCGCCAAATGACAGAAAATAAAGCGAAAGAAAACAAGATGTTCAAATTCAAATGCTTTAAGTGTCATTGTGTCGGTCACAGAGCTGCCGAGTGTCCTAAAAAAGGTTCGCCCGGGAATACACAGCGCGAATCGTCATCGAAAGCCGAGGTCGTGGGGGACGCGTTTCAAAGTATAGCACTAGAAGAGTTGCTAGGTGCGAAGGACAATGCTTGTGTTAGACGCTGGTGTTTGGACAGTGGCTGTACATCGCATGTGTGTAACGATGTAAATATCCTTCGAGAATGTACGAGTACGAAGAAGGATAAGCTGTTGTTAGCAAGTAACGCCCAAATAGACGTTGACACGCGGGGTACGGCGTGTGTTGTTACCACGGAAGGAGAACAGAAGAAGTTCGTGAAACTTAATGACGTGTTGTTGGTGAAAGAGTTACGCACGAATCTGCTGTCAGTAGCGAAGATTACAGATCATGGATACACTGTTCTATTCGAAAAAGAAAGAGCAATAGTGCGCGGAAAGGACAGAGATATAAAACTTTTGGTATGTGTTGTGGTTTGGATGTTAAATAGAGGATTCACCCAATATAACAATAACCATTTATTAAATAAACAACAAAAACTCAACGACGTAACAAGCAACAAAAATGAAATAACAATGAAACAAGAACTACGAACAACTGACGGCGAATGAACTGACTGACTGACTTGACAAAACTGACCTCGTCATCCGTCAGAATCCGCGCTTATATCTAGTCCCCGCGCCTCCAGGAATTTCCTTCGAACAAGGAAACTTCTGGAGTGGGGATGTCGCTTCCTGTACGTGCCCCTTGGAGAAAGTTCGTGTCCTTGCATCGAACATCCGTGTCCTGGCGAAAGTCAAGGGTTGGCGGCCAAATGTGCACGCCAAGGAAAAACCCCGAACCTGGTCGCCAAATGTGCACCCCAGGTAGGAACAGACTTCCGGCGACTAAGTGTGCGCTCGGAAAGAGCTTGGGCCTGGCGGCCAAGTGCGTCCAAGGTCCCAGCCCGCAAACGACGCTCCTACCTGGGTCCGATGAACCCTTCTCCAAGGGGTCCGCCACAGACTTTATGGCCACTTTTCCCACAGTTTTAATAATAAAAATTTATTTGTTTAAACAATCGTTTAAATAACAAAAATTTATTTGTTCAAACAATCGTTTAAATAATAAAAATTTATTTGTGTAAGCTAGCGTTTAACTAGTAAAAATGTACTGGTGTAAACATTTGTTTCAATAACAAAAATTTTTTTGTTTAAACAATTGTTTAAATAATAAAAATTTCTTTATGTAAACAAGCGTTTAAAGTTTAGTCTTACTAAAGGTAGTCACTGTACCGTGGTACGTATTTACGTATTATGGCTTGGCAACGTCGGATAAAAAAGTCGGCCATCCGAACTTCGAATACAATTTCGAATAAAAGATACATTTCATTTTCATCTCTGCCAAATACTCGTCCCGAATAAATCCTCAAATAAATCGTCTGGCCAAATCGAGCTTCGGATATCGAATAAAAGTTACGAATAAATTTCGCCGCGACATCTGCCTTCGAATACATTCTGAAATTAATTTTTATTCGACGCCTAAAATCGTTCGGATGGTCGGCGACGCCGAGTATCTACAAATAAATCCGTCGAATAAATGGGGGCGTTGTATCCGACCATCCGAATAAATCCTGAAGATAGCCAGAAAATCATCCGGAGGCACGTCGAATACAAATCTCGAAACCAGACGCTCGACGAATAAAGATACAAATAACTTCGCGCGATTCATCCGACTTCGAATAGAAACAAAAGAACAGAGAATTTGTATCCGAAAGCCGATCAAATAAATTTTTTATCGGATACTGCCCAACTCTGGAAAAACCCCTCGTTCACCACTTAAGGATCATCACGAGGGTAGACCGTCCCATACGGGAAGTAACTCGCTTAGCCGCTACCGAATCAGCTTGCGTCGACCCAGGAGCGTTACCAGCGGGGGCCACGAGGAAGCGGAGTTACCAGCTTAGCGCTCGGTCTCTAGCAGGTTGCGGCGACGGTATGGTAGCCGTACTTGCCTGTGGAAAGAAGCGTGGATGTTCGGGAAGAGCGGAGAGAGTAGAGTTGCGACTGCCTTGCAAGAAAGAGTGTTAATCGTGTCAGCGTTATATATCGTTATTTCTTCTAAATATATTAGTATTCAGTAAAGTGTTTCGAAGAGTTAATCTCCCCATTTCCCAAGATTCCTACAATATTTGTAACATGTATCTCGTCGAATATCGGTCAACCCCCGGCGAAATTGATGGGTTCCCAGGCGAACCCGGGCCTAGGTGTGGTTATCTCTTTATTGTTACGGGGCCGAGCATCGTCATTGGAGAACGCAGCATTTCGCGGGACGTCTCCACGCCTCGCGCCGACGTGGTTCCGAATGCGTAACCCCTTCTCTGGCCATCCGCGAGTTTCTTTTTCTTCGGATCGGGCACGTGGGCATCAAGGGGAATGGTCCGTTGAGGACATTGTTCGACACCATTGTTGCATTTCGATAAGAAACTTTCGATTCTTGTATTTTTTATTTTTATGTAGTGACGAGAATCTACAACTTCAACCATTTCTCCTGCTTTAACTGCAAAAGATACGCGAACTCTTTCCACAGGGGACGATTCTTTGGACTCGCCCGAGTAGAAGAGAGAAATGAGATTTTCTGAAGATTTTTAGGGGATAAATGAATTTTTTTCGTTGAAAATGTGACTGAACGTGTTCGCGATATTTGTATAAAGTGATGTGAAGTAGATCATTTTAACGTTAAAAATTAAGGGTTGTAGGCAAAATCTACCTATGTCATAGAGTGAACCGTCTCTCTTTGGGCATATCGTGAAAACTTGTTACAGATAATTCAGACGTAGTGTTCGATGAATAAAATAAAATAGTGCTGCAAGGGACAGGAGATGATATTGTTGGACACCGTGAAAGGGTCTTGGTGGATAAGACAGGTCTAGCGGCCCCTGCGGGAATTTTATTGGTATTGTGTGGAAAACCATCATTTTAGGTTGAAAAACAATCCCCTAAAATTTTAAGTCGCTAACCCTTCATTTAAGGGTGATATGAGGGTAAACACCCTCAACTTTAACATTTTTTTTCTCGGTTGTTAATTAAGATATTGAGATGAAATAAAATCGAAAATATTCGAACTTACTTCCTTCATATCATATATTTTTTTCATAATTGTAATTAAATTATTAAGACTAGAAAAAAATTATTTAATTTGTAATCGACGCGTTCACCAAATATATAAAAATGTACGCCACTAAGACCACGAACACCGCTGAAGTCATAAAGTGTCTAAAATCGTATTTCGAGCATTATAGTCGACCGCTGCGCATAGTTTCGGACCGAGGAAGTAGTTTTATGTCTCACGAATTCAATGAGTTCACACAAGAATATAATATACAGCATGTTAAGATAGCGACCGCTTCTCCTCAGGCGAACGGGCAGGTCGAGAGATATAACCGCACAATTTTACCGATGATCGCCAAATTGATGAGTGAGCGTGGTGTGGTATGGTATAATGTATTGCGAGAGGTTGAATTTGCGTGTAATAATACTGTTTGTAAGTCTACCGACAAAAGTCCAAGCATGTTACTGTTTGGTATGCGACAACGTGGTGAGGTCATAGATGGGTTACGTGATATGTTGGAGATTTGTGGAAAAATAAGTATTTCCCGTGATTTGAATAGCGTCCGAAAAGAAGCTAGTAACCGAATTCGAAAAAATCAGGAGTCGCAAAAACGCATTTTCGATAAAAGACATAAGGCTCCGAATAAATATAGGGTTAAAGATAAGGTGCTTATCAGAAATTACGATTGCACCCCAGGAGTGTCAACAAAAATAATTCCGCGGTTCAAAGGACCGTACGAGATCGATCGTGTATTGCGAAACGATCGATACGTAATCAAGGACGTAGAGGGGTTCCAATTATCGCAAACGCCTTACCGTGGGACATGGGAAGCTGCTAATATGCGACCATGGCGACCATGAGTGTAGATTTAGATGTATAACGTTTCATTGTTACTTTTGCGTGTTATGTTTATCTTCAAATTTGTTCTACTTTGCGCCGTGATTAGCGATTGATTTCAAGATGGTAAATCGGGACGATTTGTCGTCAGGACGGCCGAGTTGTAAGCTAAGATTTAATCCGTCACTGTATATATTTATAAAGTAGTACGGATACTACTTTACAAACCCTCTTGAAGTTTGTCGCGGGACGGGTAGGTAGGTTAGATTATAGAGGAGACGAGAAACACGTGCACGAGGATAAGAGAGAGATTGAGACGGAAAAGTATTAAATACTATTAGTAAGAAATATAGGGAAGAATAGGCCGTAAATGCCGTTTCTCTATTTATAGGTAATGGATCTGTAAATATTATAAATATTGTTTAATTATTGTTTAATAAATATCATCTCTATTTATAGTGAAACCCAATTTGGTTTATTCACCCACAAAACGCCACATAAAAGAAAGAGACATTATAAAACGGCATTTTGCTTACTAGAACAATGGATAAACTACGTTTTGAAATTGAGATAAAAGCAGGTCAAGATCCAAAATCAAACATCTATGCCATAACCTCAATTGAAACGCCACGTGGAGAGGTTTATGGCATCCCAGAGGAGCACCAATATGCGGCATATCATACAGAACTGATAAAAACAGAAGCGTTTCAGAGAGCAAGAGCCACTATCAAATTGAGACACCAATCGAGGAAAATTTGGATAAAATTAAATAAAGAATTAAAGGAATTCTACACGGATGAAGAGGAAAACATAATATTAGGAGATTATTATTTAGAAGAAATTACAAATAAGTCACAACCTATAAGTAATTTAACGGAGGATACATTAGCGAGGATCTTGAAAGCTGTCTCCATAAAAAACGACGAACATAAATCAAAAGGGGGCAAAGTAACTTAAAGAAGGTAACAGAAAAATTTACCATTGAAAAGTTTACAGGCAAAAATGCTAATGGGATTCAATGGCTAGATACATTTGAAAAAGAATGCAATCGTTTAGGCATACAAAAAGATGAAGAAAAGATTGAAATTTTTAGGCTAGTTTTAGAAGGCTCTTGTCTAGATTGGTATAGTTCTATGCTTATAAAACATTCACTAGCATCGGAATGGGAAACCTGGAAAAATAATTTCTGCGAAACCTATGCAGACAAAGGTTGGTCTCCAGTTAAGTATGCAATTCTATATAAATATATAAACGGCTCATTATTAGATTATGCTCTAAAGAAAGAAAAGATTCTATTAGAGATGAATAAATCAATTGATAAAAGTACCCTGATCGACCTTATAGCAGTAGGATTACCAGACTTTATAATAGACAAAATTGACAGAAAGAAATTAAAAGAGACTGAAGATCTTTTCAATGCATTGCAAAGCCTAGAACATACGACAAAAAAGAAAAATACAGAATATAAAACTGCCAATAAATACGCCAAAGAAGATCCAGAGAAAAGACAACAAAAAAGAGCATGTGGAATTTGTGAAAAAAAAGGGAAAATGAATCGCTTTCACCCGGAATCCTCATGTTGGTTCAAAGGAAATGAAAATAACGGTAAAGAGAAAAACCAAATTAAGTTTGTAAATAACACAGAAATAGAAGCTGAACTATCTGACACGGAACAAAAAAACTTGTAGTTCCGCCATTAATCAAGGTCAAAGTGCGATTACAAGATAACCTAGAAATTCTGGGAATATATGACTCAGGTTCAAACGTTTCTTTAATAAGTTCAAAATTATTAAAACTGAAAAAAGGAAAAATAGATAGCGTGCAAGGAGCGAATCTAATGACGATTAATGGTGTGAAAAGAACTAATGGGATGGTGTCAATAAAAATAAAAATCTTTGATATAGAAAAAAGTGTAGATATATTTGTAATTGATGAAGATAAATTTCAATATGACTTTTTAGTTGGACTAGATATAATAAAGAAATTCCAATTAATACAGGATGAAAATTTGGAAATCAAACAAAAAATATATAAGGATATCACAAAAGAGAACTTAGGAAGAAATAAAGATAACAAAACTACAGATAAGTATTTCATAAATTTTAACGAACATATAAATACATCAAATTTTAGAATTGCTATAGATCATCTAGACTATAAAAGAAAAACAGAAATAAACAAATTAATAGAAAAGTATAGTGCAATATTTGCCAAAGATAAATACGATGTAGGGAGAGTGAAAAATTATGAGGCTAGAATTGATCTATTAATGGACAAATTCTGTAGCAAAAGACCATACAAATGCAGCATTGAAGACAAAAAGGAGATAGAAGCACAGGTTGCAAAATTATTAGAAAATAATCTGATAGAAGAATCATACAGTCCCTTCGCGGCTCCAGTAACTCTAGCGTACAAGAGAGAAGAAAATAGAAAAACAAGATTGTGTTGCGATTTTAGAGACTTAAATAAGATAGTTGTACCACAATCACAACCCTTTCCGCTAATAGAAGATTTAATGGTAAAAGCTAGAAATTGCAAATTTTTCTCAACATTTGACATTAATTCAGCGTTCTGGTCGATTCCTTTACGAATAAAAGATAGAAAAAAAAACAGCGTTTGTCACGCAGGAAGGACACTTTCAATGGACGTGTCTACCATTTGGGCTAAAAACATCGCCAGCAATATTCCAAAGAATATTAAGCAACATAATCAGGAAACACAAACTTACAAATTTCACAGTAAATTACATAGATGACATACTAGTATTTTCTAAGAATTTTACAGACCACATACACCACTTAACAAAATTACTAGAAGCAATAAGAGAAGAAGGATTTAGACTAAAATTCACTAAATGCAAATTTGCAGAGAATTCAGTAAAATATCTGGGACATATAATTGGTAATAATTCAATAAGACCAATGAACGATAACTTGATTGCAATAAAAGACTTTCCGACTCCAAGAACACAAAAAAACGTCAGACAATTCTTAGGAAAAGTGAATTTCTATAATAAATATATACCAAACATAGCCAGAATATTGGATCCACTACACAACCTATTGAGAAAAGGACAGAAATTTATTTGGACCGAAGAATGTGAAAAAGCATTTGAAAATATGAAAAAATTATTATGCTCTCAACCTGTATTAGAAATATACGACCCAGATCTACCGATTTACATTTACACGGATGCGAGTTTACTAGGCATAGGAGCAGTAATGAAACAAAGACAACCAAATAATGAAGAGAAACCAGTAGCATACTTTTCAAGAAAATTGAATAATAGTCAAAAAAAGAAGAAAGCAATATACCTAGAATGTCTTGCAATAAAAGAGGCGATACATTATTGGCAATACTTGCTAATGGGAAAATCGTTCATAGTTTATTCAGATCATAAACCCCTAGAAAACCTAAATATAAAGTCGAGAACAGATGAAGAGTTAGGAGATCTAACATATTATCTATCGCAATATGATTTCATAGTTAAATATGCCCCAGGAAAATGCAATTTAGAAGCCGATTGTCTTAGTAGAAACCCAGTATTAGAAGCTAAAGAAAACAAAACATTAAAAACTATAAACTTAATCAAGCTAAAAGATATAATTATAGACCAGGAAAAAAACAAAGAACTGCAAAATAAAACAAATAAGATGATAAAAAAAAATAACGTATACTATAAAAAAGTAAACAGAAAAGAAAAAATAGTCTTATCAGAAAATTTTAGTAAAGAATTTATTAAAAAAGTACACGAAGAATACTGCCACATAGGAATAAAACAAATGGAAAATAAAATTACACCATATTATACAGCAAAAAAATTAACAGAAAATATAAAACACATTTGTAAAAATTGTGTAATATGTATAAAAAACAAATCGAGAGGACAAAGGAAAAATGGATTAATGTCACATTTAGGACCTGCAAAAGAGCCATTCGAGATTATGTCAATTGACACAATGGGAGGATTCGGCGGATCCAGATCAACCAAAAAATATCTACACCTTTTGGTGGACCATTTTACGAGATATGGATATATTCTAACATCCAAGACACAGAACGCAAACGATTTTATAAAACTAATCAAGATGGTCACAGATAATAACGAAATTGGTATAATCTTGTCGGATCAATATCCAGGAATAAATTCAAAAGAATTTAAAACATTCTTAAAAGAGAAAAATATTCCAATAATATTCACGGCAGTTAACTCACCATTTTCTAATGGCCTCAATGAAAGACTAAACCAAACTTTAGTCAACAAAATAAGATGCAAAATTAACGAACAAACAAGAAACCGGGCATGGACAACAATAGCACAAGAATGCACAAGGAAATACAATGAAACGGAACATACAATAACAGGTTTTGCACCGATATATTTAATGCAAGGAAAAAACACAACAATTGTACCCGAAGAACTCCATCAAGAAATAAAAAACAACTTATACCAAGACAGAAAGCTTGCTTTAGACAGAACCATTAAATCGCATAATTACAACAAAACATTATTCGATAAAAATAGAAAAAAAATGGAATTCAACGTTGGAGATCGAGTATACGTAGAAAATGGACATAGATTAAACAGAAAGAAATTAGATGAACTAAAAATCGGACCTTTTGAAATAAAAGAAAAATTATCCAACTCCATTTACAGAATTAATACAGGGCACAAGAAAGAAGAATCAAACATTTTTCACATTACGAAGCTCATTCCAATACCAGAAAGCATCAACGACGATGATGAAGAAAATCATGAGGAATACTAGCAGACTTGTTGAAGGATTTTGTAGCCAAAGAAAAACTCTTTCCGCGGTGGGGAGATATAAAGTAGTACGGATACTACTTTACAAACCCTCTTGAAGTTTGTCGCGGGACGGGTAGGTAGGTTAGATTACAGAGGAGACGAGAAACACGTGCACGAGGATAAGAGAGAGATTGAGACGGAAAAGTATTAAATACTATTAGTAAGAAATATAGGGAAGAATAGGCCGTAAATGCCGTTTCTCTATTTATAGGTAATGGATCTGTAAATATTATAAATATTGTTTAATTATTGTTTAATAAATATCATCTCTATTTATAGTGAAACCCAATTTGGTTTATTCACCCACAAAACGCCACATAAAAGAAAGAGACATTATATATTGTTCATGCAAATACTCATATGTTCAAATTATTGATAAAACGAACGTCGAAAAACGAAAAACGAACGAGACGATAAAAGGACGAGCAGTCTCGTCAGGTCGGACACCGGAGAAAGACGTGTTGTTAATAAATGATTTAATGTTTTACGTCTGTTTAAATTCCTTACAAATTTTTAATTTTTTTTTAGGCGTGGGGGTAGCAAGCAACCCTTCGAGTGACCACTTCCAAAAAATTCAAGAACAATGTTCTGTTACCTATCTAATACGTACAAAAGTTTCAAGATCGTCGGATTGGTGGAACATAGTTAAATATTGAAGAACAAATGAAATTACGGTATTATAAAGTAGGGATAGTACTATTTATTGGTGGTAGATTTGATTAACGATAATATGTATTTATTATTGATTCTAAGATACTCTGGCTACGATTCTCAGCGTGGCACTCTTAAGGCTCGTACAGACCTGAACATTTCGACGAACATTGCGCCGAACATCGCGCCGAATAGCGTCCGAAACGCAAAATCGCATCGAAATGAATGTCGACTTTGCGTTTCGTTCGCTGTTCGGCGCAATGTTCGTCGAAATGTTCAGGTCTGTACGAGGTCTTAGACTCCTTCGGTTTCTCTGCGACTTCCACTTAAAAGTCCCCAACACTCGCTCGGTCTTGAACCCAAAATCACAAACACCCGCTGCATCGCGCTCGACTGTGAAACAAGCATTAATTATATTTTTATTTAAACTTAGAAGTGGCAGTTCTAAAGTAATTATTAAAAATATATTCGGTCTGCAACATGAACAACAAGTGTCAGGATATTTCCATCAAATAATTAACGCATTTGAAAAGGATGTTTTGGGAAATCACTTCGGAATAAATGCAAAATCCAGAGCCGATCTCATTTTAAATGAAACAGCGTACGCACCAAGGAAACTTTTTGAAATAAAAGATTCTGAATTAGTAGTCATTTTTGATGGAACATATGTTAGACACGAGAAAAGAAAAAATAATGTATATCAAAGGAAATCATATTCTGGACAGAAGAAAACATCATTATGTAAACCGTTTACAATTTGCACAACAAATGGATATATTATTGACACGGCAGGACCATTTAATGGTACCATGAATGATGCGTCAATCATGAAAATCTTATTAGTAGATCCTAACGGAATAAGTTCACTTTTACAACCCAATGATTTTTGCGTTGTGGACCGTGGTTTTCGAGATGTTGTCGAGCATATGAAAAATAGAGGATATAATGTTTTAATGCCAGCTTGTAAAGGAAATCGAGCACAATTGATAACAGCAGAAGCAAATTCATCACGCTTCGTAACAAAAATAAGATGGATTGTTGAAGCTGTCCATGGCGATATTGCACAGAAATATCGTTTATTACACCACAAAATGGACAAAAAACTTCTACCATGTCTTAAATCATTGTGTCGAATAGCATCCTTTCTACACAATGAATTTGGTAAAAGATTAGATACAGATCCAGAAATAGATTTAATTATTGATTATATGAAGAATCAACGGATAAAAACAAACACGCTTCAGGAACTAGTAGAAGGAAAAAAATTAAATCGCCGTAGAAAACCATTTACACGAATGACTGCCAACGTTGTAATGGATTTTCCAGAAATGACTGAGAAAGATTTGAAAATCTTATTCACAGGTAACATACTTTCTTGCATATGTATAACATTATCACATATAAAACTATATGCTACTTATGTAATATTATGTACAGGTACCTCAATTAACCCAGGCAGTATGCTATCTAGCGGAGTTAATGAGGAATGATGATATTTTAAATATGGAATATTTAAAGGAAACTAAAAATATTATACGGGTGAAAGTTCATTCGAGGCATATTAATCGCAAAAATTATCAATGCTACATTGAATATGTACCACATGCGATTAGTTATACCGGAATTACACGATATACATGCGACTGTGCTAATGGCAACAGAACAGTAGGTTGCTGCTCCCATGTCGCTACCATTATTAACTATTCATCTCATGGGCGATTTAAATCGAAAATTGTAAAACCAGCGGAGATAGTAACCAATATATTTGATACGACACATACTGTACCAGTAATTGAGGAAAATAGTGACGAAGATTGAATAAATCTATATTATGATTCCTAAACTTTTCTTTTACACCTACATAATGTCTATTTATATTGCAAATTCGCGAAGACAGGAATAGAATATAATACGATGCGAATAATTGATCAAGGAGGGACATAATCTCCTGATAAGAATTATTAATTAATAATTAGTCGTAAGAAACACTGCACTACACATTATACTATTATAATGGCGTAATTTCATTTGTTTTTCAATATTTAACTATGTTCCACCAATCCGACGATCTTGAAAATTTTGTACGTATTAGATAGGTAACAGAACATTGTTCTTGAATTTTTTGGAAGTGGTCACTCGATGGGTTGCTTGCTACCCCCACGCCTAAAAAAAAATTAAAAATTAAATAATTTTTTTCTAGTCTTAATAATTTCATTACAATTATGAAAAAAATATATGATATGAAGGAAGTTGAGGGTGTTTACCCTCATATCACCCTTAAATGAAGGGTTAGCGACTTAAAATTTTAGGGGATTGTTTTTCAACCTAAAATGATGGTTTTCCACACAATACCAATAAAATTCCCGCCGGGGCCGCTAGACCTGTCTTATCCACCTAGACCCTTTGCTGATCTTTCGGAAATGCTTTCCCGGAGTCCGTGCGACCGATTCTATTGAAACTTTTAGGGCGATTCGTCATACCGTTGACGTAACGAAAGAAAATTGCTTCGACAGGAAGATATAGTTATTGTCGATATAAAAGCATCATTTTTTACGTCTTGTGTCTCTCTGAAAGTGACAATTCAAAGTGACGTGATATTTTTCATGATTGCCTTTGTAACAGTGAATTGAACCTGTGAATCGTGAACGTTCCGAGAGAAAGTAATTTTTTCGGAAAATCCCATGAAACAATTTATTTTAATAGTATCATCGTTGTTAGAAATTCTAACTGTTAATAGAGATTTTAAGAAATTAGAATTGTCCCAAACAACGAGTTTCACGTTCTACGTGTCGTGCCATGTATTGTAGGAGCATGAACTGATCGCGTGCCATAGCTCTGTTAATTTTACGGAATTTTTAATTAAAATTCCGGAGGGCCAGACAACGGTATTCGATTACAATATTTCTCGAAAATCAAGCCACGAAATTCTATCGTATTCTCACAATGATTATTCTAACGATTATTAAATAGATTAAGAAATAATTTAAAAAATAATCAAATTGTTTGTTGCATACTTCGCGTTTGCTTTAAACCTCACAAGAAAATTTCGATTGACTATTTCGCCGAGGGATTTTTCACATGCTCCGGGAAGTACATGTTTATTCATCGAATTGCATTGGCGTTTGAAACAAACGGAAGAATGGGATGAAGAAGTAATTTTTTTGTATACCCGACATATGTAGACATTCCCGTTGAAATCGCGCACGTGACGGGCTTTCTCAATTAGCGGTAAAAATTCGAATTTTCATTTCCGCTCGAAAAATTTGCGTTACAGAGGGGAATAATTATTCCCGTAGGGTATTGTATAGTCATTCCGTTGGCCGGGATCGTGTGCGCTCGAATACGAGGCGCATTCAATTACACGCGATCCGCTTCTTGTTTCATATTTCACGGCGGGCCCAATAAGGATTACAATTAAGCATATTTTAATTAAGTGTGTAACTCTCCTTACGCAAAATTATGCGCGGTGATTTCCGGCCCGCGTTAATTGCGACATGCAATCTCGCCCAACTCTGAATCTGCATTTCCATTTGTCTTCTCGACGCTAATTGCAGCTTCATAAATTACTAACCCCGATTGCTACACATAGTTTCGCTGTTTGTTGGTGCACCGAGCGCACCATCCTGGTGGTCTTTAATTATGTAACTGGGACTCTCTGAATTCGCCCCGCACATTGCAGCCCGCCCTTTGATATCCTACACCTACTGCGGCTTGCACCTGGAACAGTCCGCGGACTACATTCAGCATAGTTTCGTCTTTTAACAACAATCGCGTAGTGTTCGAGCAATCAGCTGTTCGGTGCCGCTGTGCGTCCGCACGCACACACGGCAAATTAGCGACTGCCGAACTTTGTTTGTATTGAGGACTCGGCCGTCGTCGCGGTTCCTCTCTCTCTCTCTCTCTCTCTCTCTCTCTCTCTCTCTCTCTCTCTCTCTCTCTCTCTCTCTCTCCGCACACTTCGGGCGGACCGAGTAGTTCGGGGTGCGCGGCGAGGGGAGAGAGCCCCGTCAATATACACGGCAATCCGTCGAGCCCTCTTCCTCTTTTCCGAGAATCGCAGTGGTAACAGTAATAAATCAGTTAGCTCTATCACAAATCACATTTTATTTCTCTCAAATCATTCGGATCGTAAGTTAAAGGTTCCTCGTTACGGAACCCAACGAAGATCTAAAACACGTAGTTTGCTCTCTTCGAGCCTTCCATTGGAACGCTGTACTATCAACAGACAATGCTTTCGTGATTAGCGCGATTCGGATTGTAACTGGATTTCGCTTGCCTGCCTATGTATCAAAGTTCGGTGTTAGTCGAACAATTCGAAGGTAATTTAAAATAATTTAAAAATAAATTTGAATTATTAAAGTTTATTCGCAATAACGAAGAATAAGTAAAATTTTAGTCTTTCCCATTATTCGTGTCAAATTATTCATTCGTTTATTCGTTATCCGTCATTAATTCGTTTCCCGTTCGTCGAATGCCGTATTCTCTTTGTGACTATCGAAAAGATCTCTATCGTAATTGTTCAAAATTTATCCGCACCGTTGGAATCTTATAAACGTTTAATCATGTGTATGAAATATTCAAAGACAGTTAGATTTTCAGAGTGGAGCTGTTAACGCTTCAATTGCAACATTTTTTAACGTATTTCGAAAATTAAGAGAAATTCAGAAAAATAAAATTAGCTTACCCAAGTAAGTATTTACTCGAGTAAATGTACAAGTTTTTGATGTGCAACGAAATAGCAGCGATTCGTTTACAAAAATTGGATACGTTAAAAATTGGTCGAATAAATAATATTGTTTATTTGTCACCGACAAAGATTTTGAGACAGTAGGGATTTTTGAAGGACTTTTAGGGCCACTTCGAATGTATCGACCAGTATCCTGACCTGCCAACCTCTCTTGTTTGTTGGATATTGAAGCAAGTAGAACACAGTACGATTAATCCGGCGTCTGCAAAACAGAAGTTTATGAAACCTTACCGTCTATAGTATTAACTCTCGAATTTTCTACCGCGGTGAATTCAGTAAAGTCTTCTGGCTTCTTAAATTATTTTACGCTCGAAACTTGAGAGAAACGAAGTCAATAGGAAGTATCGCTTCCTTTAGTACCCCAAGAAGTTGTTATGCTAGAATTTTTTGCCTCCCGTAATTCATTTTCGATTCATTATTAATTCGGGATACGTCGGTCACAAATCATTCAATACATTAATATCATTTTCTATAATTACAAACAATACTATTAATACCTTAAAAGAAATTATTTTACCGACAGCAAAATTCGTGTTTCTCATTTTTAAGGTTATAGATTAGTTGTTTCAACTGTTGGATAATCGCGACAGAGATAAATAAAAATTTTAAAAACATGAAACATTGACTGCAGAATAACTAAGAGAATAATTAAGAAAATCTCGTGCCTTTTCTCGGTCCAGCATAAAATGCAATAAACTACGAGTCGAAACGCGAGCTAAAATGGCGGGCACTCCGCGGCGAAGGTTGCCGATTATTTTTCGAGAATTTTCGAGAATATGTCAATTTATGTGTTGAGAATATGTCAATATGTGATAATGTGTCCTTGGAACGCTGGGAACTATTTCCTGTCGGTAGAGAAAAGGCGGTTTCCTGTTGCGCGGTTCGTGCGTATTCCTTCGCGAATCTGTTACGCGTTTAATCGTTTTGAGGATTTTTCTCTCTCTCTCTCTCTCTTTGGTTATCAGCCACTGCCGTGCTGTATTTCTCGCGGAAATAGTTTTTCAAACAATCAACAGGTGGTAGGTACGCCGCGTCTGATGAAACGGCGGCGGATGTAGGACGGAAATAAATTTTTGGACCTTGTTTCTTTATACACAATTGCGACAATGTTGTTAAAATAATCAACAAGGTATGTACCAATTAAAATCAATTCTTCAAGAGCTCACAATAAAGGGGAAGGATGAGCCTGTGTAATACGGAAATCAGTTTTTCGGCCATATTTGTTTTTATAGAATTGCAAGGATTGTTTTAAATGTACAGCAAAGTGTACTCTTTGCAATAATACCAGAATTACATCGATTAATTTATCAGCCATATTTATTTCCGTAGAACATCGAGAATTTTTCCAATCAGTCACCACAAGGTAGTCCGTTTCTATCAGAACAACCCTTAACCTCTTAACTGAAAAGCCCGAAAATACTCGGGTATTATACACACTATTACAAAATAATTGTTAAGTTAAGAGGAGAGGATAAATCGATTAGTTGATTTTTCTCGAATAAATTCTCAAATATGTCCTCTTGCACAATAATGGAGGAGTAATGTTCGAAACTGAATTATAACTATTCAGAGACTATAGCAATATTTTCTCCTATTTTTTGCCCGTAGGAAGTTCTGAAATAAAAGAGTGGAAATGATTGAGAAATTATCTTGTATAATTAGAAAATTTTAGAGAAACCAGAAGATTCAAGAGACGGGTCTGGCGAGCTTGCGAGTTGTAATTTGCTCGTCCGACCGCGTCGATCAATGTCGTTCCGATTACATGGAATTTTCGCTATCGATACAGGCAGTAAAACCGTTCAGAAGGTGCAAGCCTCCAGGTAGACTGCTCCAAGGGTGCCAAGGTCACACGGGAGAATCTACCAAGGGTTCCCGGCGCGTCGAGTAGATTCGTTCGAATAGGTGCATCGGTTTCTTCCAGTTTCTCTCTCTCTCTCTCTCTCTCTCTCTCTCTCTCTCTCTCTCTCTCGCCGGAATTCATGGAATCCCCGAGCGAAGTCCACCAGAATGTTCCAATTTACCGGAACACGATCGCCGACAGTCGAATGGCTTCCAATTGCTCCAGGGACTAATCCGTCCTAGATCAAATATCTCTGACCAGGATTCCGCGTGCTAGGCAAACTGTTGCTCTCCAGCCCCCATTTAGCTGCGATATTATTCATTGGCGAGCTTATCTTCTGTTTCGACGTCCGAGCCACTTGTTTAGCCTGCGTGTAGGATGAAGGGTATGAAATCACCTTCCTGGATGGCCATTCATCTAACAAATTCATTAGTTGATGTCCGGTTCTCGGAAAATTAGCTGGATTAACAATTGCGAAGCTTGTTGGGACCGTTTATCATTATGTAAATTGAAATATCTGCTAAACCAATCATTTTTCGACACGCTCGACACTTTTTTGAAATATACAAACACGGATAGATTCGCGTGGGTTGGCACGAAAATATCCTGTTGTACAATGGCGAGGCACGATTTTTTCGTTGCATCAGTTTTGATAAAGTCGGTGATCTTCGCAGCTCGTGAAGAGTTATATAACAATCGTTAAAAAGATCGTTATGGGATGTGCTTTGCACATACGATTTTCGAGGTTAAAAATAGTATGTGTAGACCGCGGGTTTGTATGCGTTCATAGTATTTATACAATTCAATTCGATGCAAAGATAATCGCAGAAAAAGGTTGTTTCTTGAATATGGCATTCGCCATATGTAAGTTCATTTTACATTTTACATTTCAAGGAAGCACAATGCTCGAGCAGATACGAATTTCCATGTAATTCACGTATAGCGTTATACTCGTCGGTATTTTACTTTTTACCCACCTGCTCGTTAAGTTGCATAATTGTTTGGTATTGCAAGCTCACGTATCGAATTTCGCCGACGAGCATTGGATAATTAATTGGAACTCTGAAAATATTGTCGCAGCGAAACGAATAACGTAACATTTTCATCGTATCATGTGTGTAGTCAGCTCTTGATTAAGTCGACCAGTAAAAGGACCAAAATAAACCGACATGCGCGATCGATACAGCGCGAGACGCTTGTAAGTAACTGTAACTAAGGAGGTGAATGAAGTATTGAAAAAGGTTTCCATTCATAACTCTGCTACGTGTGTCGAGAAGCGATACTGAAATACACTTCCTCAAGAGAGTTCATAATTGCGCGACACGAGCAAAAGTAGTTTCCACGTTCGTTCCAACGGGTATAACCTCTCGGCGAAATGTCAACTTATGGGGTAATGGAGCCAATTACTGTGCCTATATTAATTACACTTATTTCTAAAGTGTGAAGAATATCAAAAAAGAGATGTTAAATTTTTCTCATTAAAATCAGCTAATATATACTTAGGTTATACATATCTCTTTTTTAAATATTCTTTATGTTTTAAAGATAAGTATAAATAATATAGGCACAGTAATTGACACCCCCACAGTACTTGACTCCCTTGCCCATAGTTCGCGAGCAACGCTCTGTTTTTGACACCTGACTTGATTCACCGTCAAGCATGAATCTGCGAATGTAGCAAACAATATTAAAACTCAATTCTTCCGTAAATGACCATGGGATTTCACGAGATGGGAAATAAAATAAAAATCACGTTCGCAACAAATGACACATTTATTTTATCGCGTTTTGTGTATAATCGTGTGGATGGTCTATTTGCCTGTTGACCGGACGTATCCGCGTTTATTAAAATCGGTGAGTCGCTCGGTCGACATATTGATCAATATATTGCGAGTTTTAATGCGAAATAAATATCGCGTGTGTTTGTCGAAAGATACAGAGACCTTTATTTCCCTTTTAAATCGTTTAAGCGTTTCTAGATTTTCTAAATGCTTCTATACTGTTTTGCGTTTGATCCATCCATTTTTAACACGAATCTATAAAATCTACGGTCGTGTTAATCATTGTTTGTTTAGCCTGGGATAAATAATCCTTCAAAATATAATTTTTTAAATTCGATGCTCTCGGGGGGGGGGGGTGAAAGTGGGAGAAAGAAGAGTATACACCTTAGCGTATGCGGACGATATAGCGATGCTGGCGGAAGAGGAGGAAGGAATGAAAGGGATGATAGGGGTGCTAGAGCGCTGTATGGATAAGAAAAGGCTGCAGCTAAACGCAGAAAAGTCAAAGATAATGAGGTGTAGGAGGGGATGGGGAAGGTGGAAGAAGGTGCGTGGAGGTGGAAAGGTAAGGCACTAGAGGAGGTCAGTCAGTATAGGTATCTAGGATATGTAATAAAGAGGGATGGGGGTCAGGAAGAGCAAGCGGCGGAAAGGATAAGGAAGGGGCGGCAGTGATGTGACAAGTGTGAGGAATAGGGAAGAGGAGGTTTGGAAAGGACTGGGCTAGGAGGATTTGGCTTTTCGATAAATTAGTGTGGCCGGTGATGAGTTATGGAGTAGAAATATGGGGGTGGAGGGAAAGGGAGGGTAAGGAAAGGATGCAGGAGAGATACCTAAAGTGGGTGTTAGAAGTAGAAAAGTGTACGCAAGGGTACATGGTTAGGGAAGAATTGCAGAAAGAGTTAATGAGGGGCAGGGCGGGGTTGAGGGCATGGGGGTATGAAAAGAAGTTAAGAGAGGGCAAACGAGGGGAATTAGCGAGATTGTGTTGGGAAGAGATGAGAGGGAGGGAAAGGAGGGGAGTAGTAAGAGAAGGACGGGAGAAGGAAAGACGGGATTTCTTTGAGGATAGGGGGTGGACAATACAGGAGATGGAGGAAATGATGGAGGATAGGAGAGAGGAGGTAAGTGGGGAACTGGTAAAAAGAGAGAAGGAAAGGCAGAGGGAGGAAAGGTGGGAAAAGATAAAGAAATCAAGATATAATAAGTGGTATGGGATGGTAAAGGGGGAGGGTCTGTCGGGCTACTTAAAGAAAGGGTGGTGGGAGAGTAGATGGCAGAGGGTGGCAACGTTTAGGTTAGGAAATGGTATGAAAGAGGGAAAATATTGGATGGATGAGGAAGAGAGAAAATGTAGAGTGTGTGGATCGATAAGTGAGACATGGGAGCATGTATGGGAGGAATGTATGAGGCTGGATGAGGAAGGAGGTGGGCAGGAAAAGATGGGGAAGTGCTGGATGATGAGGGGGAGGGGAGAAGTGGATGAGGAGGGTGGAGGAATGGAGGGAAGGTGCAAATGGAGGATTGGGATGAATGGTGAGCGACCGGAAGAGGGGGTCCGCTGCTTAGGGAAGGAGGAGTAGGAGTAGGAGGAGGAGGAGTGTGTGTGTGTGTGTGTGTGTGTCTAATATATTATGATTTTATTTCTCTTTAACACTTTGACCAACACGTCGGTCACATGCTAGTGGCATAGTATTTTTTTATCTAACTCAAAATCAAACTTTATTACCATTGTTACGTCCCAGGTAGGACGGATTATGATTTTTATGAGATAGGACACAGTTTTGAACCTACCTGCATTCACCGGCTACTCGAATAATTTTTGCATTTGCTTCTCCCAGCGATGGAATTCCAAAACGTTTCCATCCAATTCGCCTACCAGTTCTTTCAGCTCCTGCCATTTTTTAACCCTCGTCCGTGTTGTCCGAACTCGAACTTCATCTTCTGAACGCGGTAACATCGTTCGTGCAACATCAAGTTCTCTTCTTAAAAGCTCAATCTCACGTGTGGCTAGGTCTCTTTCTCGACGGAGAAACTCAAGCTCCGCGTCTGCAAGAGAGAGACCTCCAGATGTGACAACGGCTTGTGATGTTACAACCTGTAACGCGTGATTCGTCTTCTATGGGTGAAACAGTCACCATCAGTTCTTCAGGTGGAATCCCATTCCCGAGTTGCCGCTTCAGTAATTCATTTTTGGATCCGTGTGTAGGAAAATTCAATTCCTTTAGCTTCTCTTTCAGTTCAGTCAGGGAAAATAAACTCATCGTCGGTAACAAAAAAAAAAAAGTCACTTAGATAATAGTTCACTCAGATAATAAATTTCTCGGACATAAAGACATAAATTCATAAATCGATCCCACTTCTGAATTTGTAAGGAGGCTTGACGCGTCAATGTCCTTTGCTCACTCAGAGGAAACTGTTTATTTAACTAAAACTCATGGTAACATCAATTTAACAAAATGCTAATGCCACGCATAAATCAATAAAATTATATATAACAGTATAAATCAATAACAGGTAAACATATGAGTAATACGAACGGTGATATAAACATTCTTACAAATTTAATTGCTTTTTCAAGTTCAGTTACAAAATATATTCAAAATGGTTGCGTATTAACCCTTTCGCTTCGAGCGCCGGATATATCCGGCATCCGCGCGACGACTTGTGCGTACGAGTGCCGGATATATCCGGCATCTATACGAGTGTATATAAGTACCATCTGTGGCTTTTTTCTTTAGAATAATTAATATAATATTGTATAAATCTTTTCATTTTAAAAATATAAAGAATACGTGTGCTATATAAGAGCAATAATTGTTTTATTAAGCATAGTAATTATTTAAGACTTAGAAGAACGTATATACAAAAACCACGCGCACTGTGCACATCTCTGGCGCATGCTTCCGTTCGGTGAAGGATGCAGCAGGCCGGTATGAAAATAGTGTTCGACGAAAATGGTGCGACCGTTTTAAAGAACGGAAAGACCATCATGACCGGTAAGCCCTTAAGCAATTTAATTGCCATTGAATTCAAGACTGTTCAACAGAGGGTAAGAAAGACTAACATACAAATAAATAATGGAAATGATAATAATTATGAATTATGGCATAAGCGTTTGGGACACATAGGAAGATCAAAATTCTTAGAGTTAAAGAATAAACAAATGGTCGATGATATAGAATATCTTAATCAAATTGCACCCAATGATGATTTATGTGAAGCCTGTATAAAAGGAAAACAAGCACGATTGCCATTTGAAAAATTAAAAGATAAAAGTCATGTAAAACGACCACTGTTTATTGTCCACTCTGATGTTTGTGGGCCTATCACTCCGCCCACGATTGATGATAAAAATTATTATGTAATATTTGTAGATGAATTCACTCATTATTGTGTAACATATTTAATCTCGTATAAGTCAGATGTTTTTTCTGTTTTTAAAGATTTTGTTGCAAAGAGTGAATCTCATTTTAATTCAAAAATCGTAAACTTATATTCTGATAATGGTAAAGAATATTTATTAAATGAGATGAAGGACTATTGCCTGCAAAAAGGTATTAGTTACCATTTAACAGTTCCACGTACCCCTCAATTGAACGGTGTTTCAGAACGAATGGTTAGAACAATAACTGAAAAAGCACGCACAATGATAAGTGGTGCTGATTTGAATAAAGTATTTTGGGGCGAGGCAGTTCTCACTGCTACGTTTTTAATTAATCGAACCCCAACTAGAGCGTTAAAGGTAGATAAAACGCCATTTGAATTGTGGCATGGTAAAAAGCCCAAAGTTAAATATTTAAAGATGTTCGGGTCTACCGTGTACGTTCATAGCAAATTTAGAAAAACTAAGTTCGATGAGAAATCAACGAAAGGTATTCTAGTTGGTTATGAACCAAACGGTTATAAAGTATGGGACGTGAGAACTGGTAAATTTATAGTAGCCAGGGATGTGATAATTGATGAAGTCAATTATTTAAAAACTCGTCCGGAAATGAGGATAGAAAGGGATAATGCTGGTCCCGGAAATGAAACTGATGCATCCGACATAAGGTCAAAATCAGTAAAATTGAATGAAAAGTCTCATAAATCTGATAATGATAAATCAGATATATCAAAGTCGAGTACAATCCCTGAAAAGAAATTAGGAGATGAACCTAATGAATCTGTAAAAGAAACAGATACGCACGAAAAGTCATTATCTCAAAATGATAAAGTAGAAATGCCAGAAAAACAGAATCTTAGGAGGAGTGATAGAATCAAGAATCAACCTAATATTTCTTACGACGAAAGTAATATACAAGACGATCTTCTTATGTATACACAATCGTTCGCCGGAAAAATTCCCAGTTCGTTTATAGAAATAAAATTAAGAGAAGATAGAGTTCTATGGGAACAAGCTATCGATTATGAATTAAATTCACATGCAGTAAACAAAACATGGGAATTAGTAGAAAGACCGAATAATACTAATATAGTAGACTGTAAGTGGATATTTACGATTAAACATGATGAACACGGAAATCCAAGAAAATATAAGGCACGACTGGTTGCGCGTGGTTTTAGTCGGGAATATTTAACTGACTATAATGAAACATTCGCACCAGTTGCTAGAATTTCAAGCTTTAGGTTTATAATTGCTTTCGCAAATCAATTTAATTTATTGATACGTCATATGGATGTAAAGACTGCCTTTCTTAACGGTATATTAAAGGAACAAATATATATGAAAGTTCCTGAAGGAGTCAAAAGTAAAAGCAATGAAGTATGTAAATTGAATAAAGCAATATATGGTTTGAAACAAGCAGCAAGATGCTGGTTTGAAGTTTTTGAGAAAAATCTTGTTGAGAAAGGATTCCGAAGTTCATCAGTAGATCGTTGTATATATTTTCTGGATAGAGGACATGTATCCGAAAATATATATGTTGTGTTATATGTGGATGATCTTGTGATTGCTACTGGATATAAAGAAACAATGACTAATTTTAAAAATTATTTGATGCAAAAATTTAGTATGACAGATTTGAATGAGATTAGACATTTCTTAGGAATTAAAGTTGAAAGAATTGACTGCAAAATAACCTTAGATCAGAGTACATACATAAAAGCAGTTTTAGAAAAATTCAAAATGAATGAATGTAAAGCTGTTAGTTCGCCTCTTCCGAATAAACTGGATTATAAAGCATTAAATTCAGATGAAGAGTGTGAAGCACCGTGTAGAAATTTAATCGGTTGCTTAATGTATATTATGATACGTACAAGACCTGATATAAGCGTAGCAGTGAATATTTTGAGCAGGTATACAAATAAAAATAATAAGGAACTCTGGCTAAATTTGAAGCGAGTACTGAGATACCTGAAAGGTTCAATTAACGTCAAACTAAATTATATTAGAGGTAACTATAATAATATAATAAGTGGATATGTTGATGCTGATTGGGGAGGACACGATGAAACCGATAGAAAAAGTACGACCGGGTACTTGTTTCAATTATTTGATAAATGTACAATTTGCTGGTCGACAAAAAGACAGACATCTGTAGCTGCCTCCTCGACGGAAGCAGAATATATGGCACTTTTTGAAGCTGTAAGAGAAGCTGTCTGGTTGAAATCGCTGGCCCTGAGCATTAATATAAACATTTCGAAGCCGATTATAATTTATGAAGATAATAACGGCTGCATAAGTATAGCGAATAATCCAGGAAATCATAAAAGATCAAAGCATATCGATATCAAGTATCATTTTTCTAGGGAACAAATAGAGAAAAATGTCATTAAACTTGAATTTGTCTGTACAGAACGCCAAGTAGCTGATGCATTTACTAAACCATTGGCAGGTGTCAAATTCATGGAATTCAGGGCACAGATGGGACTACATTGATTTTATTTTATATTACATTTTGTTGTCATACATAGTTAACCATTTGAAATGGTCTGATTAGGTTTTACTGGGTTTCCCTAATCCTCGCAACGAATGTTGGACCATGTGTATTCCCCAGAGAAAGCAAAGAAGGACGATTTATCATTTCTTATGTGTTTGATTTTAATAGTAGATATTACTACTGTATATTCTATTAATAGTAAGATAGATTTTTGGAAAGAATATTTACAGTCAACTGATTCATTTTTGAGGGGGCGTGTTGGATTATTAGCAATAATAATGCAACTGCCAAAAGAGCAAAAATGAATTACGTTGTCCACGAATTCTCAAGTGAAGTCGATTATTTAAATACCCAATTGTGGCGGACCCCTTGGAGAAGGGTTGATCGGACCCAGATAGGAGCGTCGTCTGCGGGCTGGGACCTTGGACGCACTTGGTCGCCAGGCCCAAGCTCTTCCCGAGCGCACACTTAGTCGCCGGAACGCCGGAAGTCTGTTCCTACCTGGGGTGCACATTTGGCGACCAGGTTCGGGGTTTTTTCCTTGGCGTGCACATTTGGCCGCCAACCCTTTTTTTTTTTTTATCGTGAGGAAATGTTTTATACATACCCCGACTCCCTGGGGGAAGCCGGGGTTATGTGGGATTCTCCCCGGGGGATGAACCCCCGGAGACTACCCACTAAAACCTCACGCCCACCTAAGCTACACGGGAGGTGCCTGGATCACGCGAGTACTCAACAGGACACCTCCCAGCTATCATCATACCCCGGGGGAGGGGTTAACCTCCCCCACTGCCTACGCTATAAGACCCCGGGCGGAGGGACCCGCCCGGTGTCCCCATCCCTGGAGCCTTCGGATTGGGCTTCCCGAGCCCCAGCTCGGTCCACCCACAGCTCCCGGAGTCTTCGTGCCCCGCTCGGAGCCGGTATCCCGAAGGAACCGGCCCCGGCCGAGGCAAGAAGACGCCGCCACCGGAAGGAAGGGCCGTCGGAGGCGTGATCCGGCACGCCCCGACCCTTCCTTTCCCCACAACCCCCCACGTATCCCCCTCCCCAATCGGGGAGGGACGGACCGACACCCCCCTACACCGGGAAAATAACCCGGGGGTGTCGGCCTATCAGGGGGGGAGCTATGCTCCCCCCCGGGGCCCCGCTCAGCTCACACCCCGGGCCCCCAAGTTCGCCGCCCCCAGTTGTGGGGGCATAACAGGGCGCGGGGAAACTCCCCGCGCCAGACCCACTCCGCCCCCACCACCGGGGGCACACGTTGGCGCGGGGGAGACCCCCGCGCCCTCCCTACCGTCTCCGCCCCCCTCCTGGTGGGCACACGTCGGGGCGGGGGTCGTCCCCGTGCCCACACACTCCTCGCGGAGCCCGGGTCCCGTTCCCGGGCCCGCTCGGCGGCCTGCTTCTGCTGAATAACTTCATCGCAGAAGGAGGCCACCGCCTTCCACGACCCCACGCTGCCGACCATGTGGTCGACCACGGTCGACAGCGCGAGGTCCCACCCTCCCACTGCGGCTCGCAGGACACGGCGCGGCCCGGCCCAAGCAGGGCACTCCTCCAGGGTATGCCGCGCCGTGTCTACATCTTCGCCGCAGTGGTGGCACTGCGCAGTCGGCTCCCGCCACATTCTGTGCAGGTACTCTCCGAAGCAACCGTGGCCGGAGAGCACCTGCGTGAGGCGGAAGGTCAACCTTCCCCGCCTCCTGCACCATATATAAAATATGGGCAGGAGGGCCCGGACAATCGGACGTGTGGAGGGCGTTAACATCGCCCTCCACTCCGAAAGACTTTCCGTCCGGGCCTGGCGATTCTGGCCCTCGAGCTCCAACTCCTCCTCGCGCGTGAGTTCCACCCCCGGCGGGCGGCGGAAGGAGCGGGCGATCTGGTATAACTTCGCCCGCTCCGCCGCCACCACAGTGAAGGGTGGAATCACGGCGAGGAGTCCCGCCGCCTCGGTGGCGATGGTGCGGTACCCCCGTATGACCCGCAAGGCCAGCCGCCGCCGCACTCTTTCTAAGAGTTTGCGGCTTGGCGTGCTGGCCTCGAGCGAGCGCTGCCATACGGGGGCCCCATACAGGGCTATAGACCGCACCACCTCCGTGTAGAGGCGGCGCACTTTCAAATCCGGCCCCCCGACATTCGGCAGCAGCCGCGCCAATGCGGCTGCCGTCTTCTCTAGTCGGGGGGCGAGGAGCTCGAAGTGTTCTTCGAATCGCCAGCGGCCGTCTATGACCAGGCACAGGTACCTCATCCTGGGCCCGATCTCGACGGAGGTTTCAGCGACGCGAATCCGGAGGTCCTGACCATAGGGTAGCCGCCGCGGCCGAGGCGACCGGTACATCCAGATCGCCTCGGTCTTTGCGGCGGCCACGGTCAACCCCATCCTCCGGATTCGTCCGACCACGCGGTCCAGGGCGGCCTCACACAGGTGCCTGGCTCTCCTCCAGTCCTCCCCCTCGGCATATACCAGGGTGTCATCTGCATAGCAGATGACACCCGTATCCGGGGGGAGGACAACCCGCAGCACCGCGTCGTAAGCCAAGTTCCACAGGAGCGGTCCGAGGACCGACCCCTGTGGAACGCCGCGGTGCGTCTCCCTCGTGTGCACAATGCTATACCGGCCAGTGTAAGCCACCTTCCTGTCGCGGAGGTAATCGCCGACCACCTCCCGGAGATAAGGGGGCACCTGGAAATGGTCCAGCGCCTCCATTATCTCCGACCAGGGCAGGGTGTTGAATGCATTGGAAATGTCCAATGACACAGCTATCAACACCCTGCCCCGAGCGACAGCCTGCTCCCGGAGGAGGCGCAGGCGCTCCAATGCGTCTACAGTGGAGCGCCCCCTCCGGAATCCATACTGGCTGTCGCTCAGGTCGGGACCACCCCGCGACAGATGCTCGACGAGGCGGGCGGCAATTATCCTTTCGAATAGCTTGCCCGCCTCGTCGAGCAGACACACCGGCCGGTAGGCAGAGGGAGACTCTGCGGGTTTCCCCTCCTTTTGGAGGAGAACCAGGCACGCTTCTTTCCATACAGTGGGGAAGACTCCCCGGCGCAGGCTCGCGTCCATGACGCTCCTGAACGCCGGGGCGAGGACCTCCATAGCTAAGGCCATTATACCACCGGGAACCCCATCGGGGCCAGGGGCCTTCTTGCCCCTGGCCCGGAGTTCCCGGACGGCCCGGTACAGCTCCCACTCGGTGACCCGGAATTCGTCCGACCACTCAATGGTCGGATCCGGGGCGCGTTCCCTCCCCCCCCCCCCCCTCACTCAGGGGGAAGAGGGTATCCACTACGCGCCCCAGAAGTTCCGGGTCTAACCGCTCCGTGACCGGGGACGCCCAGGGGCGGAGCTTACCAAGCACCGCCTTATACGGGCGTCCCCACGGATCCTCACGGAGGATGAGCAGGAGCTCATCCCAGGCCTTGGCCTTAGCAGCGGCAATCGCACGCTTGAGGGCCACGGCCGCCGATCTGTACTCACTGTACAGCTCGGCGACCCTCGGCTCCGCGTCGCCGCCCAGAAAATGGCGGCGACGGGCGCGGGCATACTGGCGGCGGGCTCGGCCGGCCGAACTGCAAAGTTCGGCCAGCTCCCCCGACCACCAGTAAACTGATCTTCTCGGGGGCTGAGCTCGGACCCGGGGCATCACCACGTCACAGATCATCTGCAACGTGCCCCGGATCCAAGCCGCCCCCTCGTCTGCCTCGCGCTCCCTGGCCGAAGGCCAGGCGGAGCCGATAATCACGGCCCTCAGGAGGTCCCCGTCCAGTCGTTTCAGCGCCCATCTGGGCGCTGACGGGGTGCCACGTCGGAGGGGCGTGTCCAATGGCGAGTCCGAGACCACAGCCACGTCCATCAGGACGTAGCAGTGGTCCGACAGGGTCTCTCCACTCCAGACCCGCCAATTGGACACACGGCGTGAGGCGGCGGCCGTCGCGAACGACACGTCCACAATCGACCAACCGTTCCACCTCACGCACGTAGGCACGGAGCCCCGGTTTAACAACCGGAGCTCCATCCCCTCCGCCCAGTCTTCCAGGACTCCGCCTCGGGCGTTGGTCCCGGGGTTACCCCAGGTGAAGGACCTCGCATTGAGGTCCCCCAGGACCAACACTGGACCGGCTATATACGGGGTATCATAAGCCCCAGCCGGTCCAGAAACATCCCTAATTCGGCGGAGTCATAACTGGGTGAGCTGTAGCACCCAACGACCAGAAATCTTCCCCACTTTACCATAACCATCCCCCTGCCCCGTTCGACCACGGAGCAGGGGGGCACAGTCGCCGAGTGGCGACGCCACCATATCGCCACGGAGCCGTCATCGTCCCCGGACCAGTGTGGGTGGTGCGCACAGACGATTGCGCACGACGGCATGGCACACGGTTCTTTTGGACACGGTATTATTGGACACACGGTTTTTTTGGACACAGTAACATTGGACACAGTGGGTTTTCGCACACGCAAGGATTGCCCACATGGTTAAGACGCACACGCTGAGTTACGCACATGTAAAATTGTACTCACGATAGATTGCGCACAGAATGAATTCAAACTGTTGTTTATCATCTTGTGTTGTGCTGTGTGATTACATAGTCTATGATTATATACCTTCTATGCAGAATGTGTCTAAAGTATCAAAATTTGTCAGTGATTTTAATTTTATAGGTGACTGTGTAAGATGTGCTTAAATTATGAATAGTTGATAAAAATGTGAGAAAATGCTACGGTTTTGAGTAATTTATTTTGTGTACAATCTGTGTCACAAGTGTTATGTTAAGTACTATATTTGTTAAATGATCGTAATATACGCATGTAAATAGTGAAGAACATGAAGAAGCTGTAAATAGTTGAAAAAATATTTATGTTGCAGCAGATTCAAAAGGATTGAGAATACATAATTTGGGAGCTAGAATTTGATCAGATTAAGTAAGGTAAGTATTTCTATCTATCAAAAAGGTACGGATGGAATAAACCAGATACTATGTGGCTTATTTTATTTTCTTTTTACTGATGATATAGTGATTGGCAAACAAGATTACGTACACGAATATTAAGTTGCTCTTAAAAATGCGTATATTGACCTGTTGCGGTCCTATTTACGTCGACTTAGTCTAGAAATGTTATTTTTGCACAACTGCTCGCGTATTTTACATATTCATATTCCATTCATGAATAATACCATAATTACATATTATATAAATACCATAATTACATATTACATAAATCCCATAATTAAATATTATATGAAAGCAATTCTAGTTTTCACTGTTCTAAATATATTGCTAATATACTTATTTTATCTGGATTAAAGCTAAATTGTATGATATTATAGCAAGTTCTAAAACTATATGAGATGGAACTGTGTGGACCGTAAGGGATTAAGCATTCTAACAAGGTGTGATAATTTGACCAAATGTGTATATACGTTAGTGAAATAATAATAATTTTTTTATATGACAAATGATCCTTAATTATGTCTTTTATTTAAAATGTAACGACAACTCTTTGAAAAAGCATAAGCAAAAAAATATTGAATTTTTAAATTGTAATATATTTTATGTGTTCTTGATTTAAACACAGTGATTCTTGACGCTACCTATCACGATAGAACCATTGATATTAATAAACTTGTAAGTACAAGGTGTATTACCTAATTTATTTCAGAAATCCTTAAGTCATTTAATGTTATTTACAACATTAATAGTAAAAGATGCTTTCATGTTTCAGGTATTTCTTTACATTTTACTTATCTTTTTTCAGAGCTAGTCCAGTGTATTTGTTATATATGTTACAATAATTATATTTTTATATTGAACTTTACTTATGTACATAAAATAATAGTTACATGTATTAATTCTTGAAAAATTGTTTTAGGTCATTATGTTGCCACTAAGATATGCTGCAGTATTTCTTCCGCCACTTTTGTGGAATACTTACTGTTTACGAGAAAAGCGGTGGTCCGATCTAGTCCAAGACATACATATATATCGGCAACATGTTGGAGACAATTTAATGGGCGATTCTTCAAGACAGTACGAGACGAAAATCAAGAATAAAACATGGTGATATTAATTTTTAATTTATTAGTGATTACACATCCTCCTGATTCGCCAATCCGTATATCTATTTTATATATCTATCTCTAACGCTATTTCATTTATTAGCGTACTCTGTATTGCTGTTAAGCATTTTGTGAATACATTTTTATCAATACTTATCATTTTTGCTCTCGTAAGTTTATTATTTATACTTACCTATACGGATCTATCAGTTAATAAGTAATATGGCATAACATCTCCTGTCACAGTGTAATAGTATCACACGTCGTTACATAATTTTATTTTCTAAAGCTATGGTTTCTTGAACTTTTAACTTGCATTGTTTAAGTACAAAATGGTAATAATATTTGGTCTAAGAGCCGCTTTTGAAAAGATTCGACATTCGTACAGAATGCTTCATGGTGTAATGAATATATATATATATATATATATATATATATGCGTAATTTTGGAGGCATTTAAGAATATCAATCTAATTTCAAGCGGTATACTCTGTACATTTATGGTGGAGTCCGAATATATACCAATTGGATGCTAAAATCTGACTAAAATATTTGAGATAAGTAAATTCTATCTGTAAATAGTTAGTTCAAATGCAATGAACATGATACTTTGTGATTTCTTTAATTATATTTTACAGGCGCAATCTGTGTCAAATAAAATTCTCTGAGGACTACCAAGGATTTGAGAACCTGTTATTGAGATACTGAAAATAAAATTCTCTGCCTCTGTGTATTGAGAAAAAAATTTTCATCATTATATTTTCCATCAATGTATCTATAATATATCCTCGTTCTAGAATACTGTATGTTGCATGTCATTTTAAAGTGTGTTGTTAAATGCAACTTATCCTAGCTTTTGTGACACCATTATGTTATAGTTTCACTACACGGCACACTATTTTGAGTATATAGGCATTTCAAACAAAATTCATAGCTTCTGAGCTAATACTTATTGAACTTAACAACTCCAGTATTAAAAAAAAAATACATATATTCATATATAGCGATCTCAATTTTCTACTAGATAGAAAATTTTTCACTAGTTTTTTCAATTTATATTTTATTCTGATCTGATTACTGACTAATTTTTCTATAAAACTTTTTATATGTATTTATATGTGTATTTGTTATATGTATTTATATATTGTGGATTTTAATTGTATTCAAATCTGATAGTATGCTGCATCTGTGAAAACATGAAAGATACATACAGAATGTACAAGTCTTATTCGTTTTTCTGTTATTATATGCTCACTTATGTTTGGAATATAGAACGTAAATGCCCAATTGTCGTGTAATAGATCTTTACTATCATTTACTCTTTATTAGTGCAAAATTGTATATACCTAATTCTGTGTTTACACGATAGATACGTTCCCGAAGAAAATTCGTGTACATTTTTTTATACGTATTCTTCGGGAACATATCTATCGTATAAAAACAGAATTAGGTGTATATTATTTAGATGAAAATGTTCTATTTTCGTGCATGTGAAAGACTTCGGAATAAAAAAATATATATGAGTGAAGTAAGTAATAAATAAATAAATGAACCAATCCTAGCTTTACACACGGTCTCTGCAGTCATTTGTTTTGTCGTTAACTTTCGTTTGTTCCAGATACTTCTGTTCGTAACTTCATACATGTTCATTTGCTATTCAATTCTCTTATAGTGGTTTGTATCATTTATATTGTGCTACTTTCACTGTTACGTGCTGTTTTAAAAATGGAAAAACTTCCCGGAAAATCCGTCGGTAGCTTTATTTACATATATAATAATTATACGTATAATAAAGACAATCGCACAAAAAATATTTTTCGCTGTAATACACGCCGTACTACGGGGTGTCGCGGGGCAATAATGGACGTCGGTGATGGTTGTATTAAATTGTTACACGATCACAATCATTCGAAACTTTTGCATAGGATCGATCAAGAGAAAATGAAGCACGAAATGCTTCAGCTTTGTCGAGAAACGGCGTTTCCATTAAAGCAAATATTCGACGATGTTTGTAGAAAGTAAGTATTAGTTTCTAGTATTTATTAAAAAGTGTGCACTGTAAAATGTAGTCTTTAAATTATGTATGTATATATAAATTGTGGATTAAGTAATTTATTTTCTTTTATGAAAGATATCCTGACGCTGCATCTGTGCTTTCATATAATAGTGTGAAAGCCACACTTCTTCGTGAGAGACAGAAAAGTTGCCCTCCCATTCCACCTTGTTTAGCTGCTTTATACGAATATTTAAGAACCTCTTCTTTTATGGAAAATATTTATAAAATAATGATAAGCGATGGAGATGGTAAAGTAGCAATTTTATTTTCCACTGAATTGCTGTTGCAGACCCTTAATACCTCTCAATGTATTTATGCTGATGGTATTTTCTCTGTAAGTAACATACAGATTGGTATATGTGATTTAATTTTATGAAGTATGTAAGAATAGATAGTGTTCGAAGCAGTAGGAGCAAAATTAACATTTATTGTCAATATGTTGTTTTATTAGTACATTGTAAAACATAATTTTGATATATTTTAGATTATAAATTACAGTTAATTACAATTAATTTATTGCTCTCTGCTCAATTCGCTTTTATGAGAAATGTTGATAATGCATTTTTCTATAAACATGTCTTTGTTGAATTTGTCTCTACTAGATCAAACGTTTTACAATATTGAAAAACCAATGCTTCTCATATAAATGCACCATACACATATACTATATGCTTTTGTATAAAAAAAAGTAATTTAGACAAGAAGGGAGTGATTCCAAGAAGCTGCAATCTGGTATATTACTCGGTTTCTTTATTGATGAATGTGTGGAGCTTATATTAAAGTGACATACATTTTTTAAACGGACTGCTATGTAGTTTAATGAACCAATCCACGAAGCTTGTTGCCTTTTATGCAAAAATACTAAACCATTTTAAGTAAAATTGTGATTAATTTTCCATTTTCATTCGAGACCTACATAAAATAAATATCGGTTAAACCCATTGTTATTCAATATAAACGATTTAGTACCTTTTTTCTAAAAAATGGCGAACTGCATCAAATAATGCAACAAAAAATATGTGATTCCATTTAAAAGAATGAAATTGATGATCACATGTCCTCTATGCGTTGATACGTAACAAAATGTACTTATCAGAATGTTGTTTCCAGGAGACTATACACTTGTCCAAAGTATTTTTCTATGGAACATATATTGTATGAATAATTTATATTTATATCATGATATACATAGTTATTTTATTTTTTAAGGTTTTACCTACTCTGCCACCTATAGCACAGTTATATATTATCCACATTCAGTATATGGATACTGTGAGTACAACAATTTATGTAAATATATTATTTTAATGCACTTGTGCAGTGATTACATTTGTACAACTAGTATAGAGATATGTATACATGTTTGTCCAATATTCCAATTTATACTTATGAAAGCTTTATTTTAAAAGGGAGTTGCTACTGTTTTCGTACTGTGTGAGACATTAACAAAGACTATGTATACAACACTGTGGAGCAAAATTAATGAATTATCTCCTATGCTTAATAAGAATTTAAGAATGACAATGACAGATTATGAAATTGCAGCAATGAACACATTGCAGCAACAATTTCCATTAAGCTGTGTAAAAGGCTGCTGGTTTCATTATAACCAGGTTTGTATACAGGGAGGTCCGTTTAAATAAGAAGACCTAAATGTCTCTTCAGGTTATTGCGATGCAAAAAATATTTGTTACGTAATGTGCATGGAGTCAATGGATCAAATATTTGGCACGAATATTTTTCTCCGAGGGTCAGTTTTTTCGGAGTTGTCAAGGTCATCGATGTTTTTTGATACATAACTACATTTTTATTTTATTGCATCTAGTAACTGATGGAAAAATACATTCAGATATGTATAATGACATGACCTTGATCCTCGAAAATTGGCGTTCCTTTGCGCGGACCATCTCTTTCGGCTATTGTGATGCAAAAATATTTGTTGCGTAATGTGTATATCATCAATAGACCAAATATCTGGCAAGAATATTTTTTTCCTAAGGTCATATTTTCGGAGTTATCAAGGTCGTCCATGTTTTTTGATACATAACTACATTTTTATTTTATTGCATCGAGTACCTGATCGAAAAATACATTCAGATATGTATAATAACATGACCTTGAGCTTGATCTGAAGGTAAAACTTTAATTTTCGAAGATCAAGGCCATGTTATTATACATATCTGAATGTATTTTTCGATCAGTTACCCGATGCAATAAAATAAAAATGTAGTTTTATATCAAAAAACATCGATGACCTTGATAACTTCGAAAAAAATATTCATGCCAGATATTTGGTCCATTGATGATATGCACATTACGTAACAAATATTTTTTGCATCGCAATAACCTGAAGAGATATTTAGGTCTTCTTATTTAAACGGACCTCCCTGTATAATAATATTCTAGAAAATATACAGGGTGGTCCACCTAAGTAAGGCCACCTAAATATCTCCTCTAATTGTGGGGTTACAAAAAATATTTTGTATGCTATTTGAATGGTTTGAAAAAACCATTCTATTGCAAAAAAATTTTTTTTCTAGGGTAATTTTTTTCGGAGTTTACAAGGTTATCGATGTTTTTTTGCGTATAATTGTATAATTTTTTTTATTGCATCGTGTAGCTGATGTAAAAATACGTTCAGTTATGTACATTACATGACCTTGAAATGACCTTTGAGTTCAAAAATTAAACGGAAACGATAAATTGTCTATCGAAACTTTAGAGACGAAGACGTCGTTCGGGAATCTGTAAATACAACAGAGTGTAAATACAAATGTTTACTATGCGATTTGAAAATCGCCTGAATTTTTGTCAGTGGGGTTTTCAAATCGCATAGTAAACATTTGTATTTACACTCTGTTGTATTTACAGATTCCCGAACGACGTCTTCGTCTCTAAAGTTTCGATAGACAATTTATCGTTTCCGTTTAATTTTTGAACTCAAAGGTCATTTCAAGGTCATGTAATGTACATAACTGAACGTATTTTTACATCAGCTACACGATGCAATAAAAAAAATTATACAATTATACGCAAAAAAACATCGATAACCTTGTAAACTCCGAAAAAAATTACCCTAGAAAAAAAATTTTTTTGCAATAGAATGGTTTTTTCAAACCATTCAAATAGCATACAAAATATTTTTTGTAACCCCACAATTAGAGGAGATATTTAGGTGGCCTTACTTAGGTGGACCACCCTGTATATACCTCTCATAGAAGATATAATCTTAATTCAATTTTTCGTGATAAAGGCTTTATTACGAAAATGGCGCTATTTAGGTCTTGCAGATGCGCCAACCAAAGTATTGTCCATGGCAATGACTTTAGCCTTGACTCCTGAAGACCTTTTTGAAAAAGGATTCTCTGAAATTCGTAATGAATCTGCTTCAATAATTCCTGAATATCCAGCAATAGAAACTTTTATTAAGTATTTACAAACTACGTGGCTACCAAAAATGAAAAAAGTTTCAGTACACGATTGTCCAATAAGAACAAACAATATATCAGAATCCTATAATAATATTGTTTCGTCAAAGTTAGGAAAAGGGAAAAAGAACGTATGGAAATTTTTGGGTAATTGTATTTTGTTTATATAAAATATTTGTATACTATTACGTATTTTCTCCTCTTCTCCTTCTCTATTACAGAATAAGAAAATGATCTGTTATTAAAGATAAATTAGTTCTTAACTTTACAGAACATTTGGAACAGCTACTAATGGACGAAGAAATTAAGGTCAAAAGATTAAGTACGGGACAATCGGTACGTCGTAAAAGCAATAACAAAACTATACTAAGGAACAATAAAATTGAAACATTACAGAAGCAGCTCGCTAATGGAAGGTTTGTAACACATAAATTTCTTAAACTGCATTTATTATAATTGTGTTCATAATTGTATTTATCACTTTTAGCTTTAATGATATTACAAAATATTTCTTTGGGCAGTTCCACTCTAAATTACATCGAACGTGTCTGTGGATTTTTATGAAATTTTGTAATATCTCGCTAGTCGTTCCTCGGCATTGTTTTACCTTTTCGAGTTATAAGGGTCAGAAGTTGAATATATATGTACTTCTTAAGAAAATATGAGCCTGCAGCATCAAACGGTCTTCTTAATGTTGTGCAAGTTTCAGGCAAGAGCATTAATAATTGTCAAAGTTACTACAGTTCAACGT